>NC_134048.1:908621-1030416 GCF_965140245.1 Athene noctua | reverse complement strand
CCAGCCTAGAGCCGAGTCCAGAGCCGAACCCAGAGCCGAGCCTCGAGCCAAGCCCCGAGCCTGGCTCGCTGCCGAGCCCCGAGCCGAGCCCAGACCGAACCTCGAGCCGAGCCAGAGCCCAGCCTAGAGCCGAGCCGAGCCCAGAGCCGATCCTCGAGACCAGCCCAGAGCTGAGCCGAGACGAACCCATAGCCGAACCCTGAGCCCAGCCCAGAGCCGAGCCGAGCCAGCCCAGAACCGAGCTTCGAGCCCATCCCCGAGACCAGCCCTGAGCCGTGCCTCAGCAAGCGCCGAGCAGAGCCCAGATCCCAGAGCCGATACCCTAGATCAGCCCAGAGCCGAGCCCAGAACCGAACCTCGAGCCCAGCCCTGAGCCAAGCCTAGAGCCGATCAGAGTCCAGAGCCCAGCCTAGAGCCGAGTCCAGATCAGAGCCTCGAGCCTAGCCCCGAGCCAAGCCTCGAGTCGAGCCTACACCCCAGAGCAGATACCCTAATCCACCCCAGAGCTGAGCCGAGTCGAGCTCAGAGCCGAGCCTCGAGCCGAGGCCCCAGCCCAGCCCATAGCCCTGCCCAGAGCCGAGCAGAGCCGATCACAGAGCGGAGTCTAGCTGAAGACCGAGCCGAGCCCAGAGCCCAGCCCCGAGCCAAGTCAAGTGCCGAGCCGAGCCCAGAGCCGAGCCCAGAGCCGGCCCCGAGCCGAGCCTCGAGCCGAGCCAAGAGCGGAGCCGATCCCTGAGCCCAGCCCAAAGCCGAGAGGAGGCAAGCCCAGAGCCGAGCCTAGAGCCCAGCCTAGAGCCGAGTCCAGAGCCGAGCCTCGAGCCGAGCCCCGAGCCCGGCCGAGCACAGAGCCCAGAGCCGAGCCTCGAGACGAGCCCCGAGACAATCCCCAAGCCCAGCCTAGAGCCGAGGCGAGCCGAGTCCAGAGCCGAGCCCAGAGACGGCCCCGAGCCGAGCCGAACCGAGAGCCCAGCCTCGTGCCTCGCCTCGCCAAGTGCTGAGCCGACCCCAGAGCCCAGAGCCGATACACTAGCCCAGCCCAGAGCCGAACAACAAGCCGAGCCCCGAGCCGAGCCTCGAGCCGAGCCCAGAGCCGTGAGCCTAGCCAAGCCAAGAGCCCGGCCCCGAAACGTCCCTCGAGCCGAGCCACGCCCAGCCCAAAGCCGAGACGAGAAGTACCCAGAGCCGAGGCATGATCCGAGCCCCGAGCCGAGGCGAGCCGAGTCCAGAGCCGAACCCAGATCCGAGCCCCGAGCCCAGCCTAGAGCCTAGGCGAGACGATTCCAGAGCCCGGCCCCGAACCGAGCCTCGAGCCGAGCCAAGAGCAGAGCCGATCCCTGAGCACAGCCCAAAGCCGAGAATAGACAAGCCCAGAGCCGAGCTTCGAGCCCAGCCTAGAGCCGAGTCCAGAGCCGAGCCCAGAGCCGGCCCCGAGCCGAGCCGAACCCAGAGCCCAGTCTCGAGCCGAGCCTCCTCAAGTGCTGAGCCGACCCCAGACACCAGAGCCGATACACTAGCCCAGCCCAGAGCCGAACAACGAGCAGAGCCCCGAATCAAGCCTCGAGCCGAGCCCAGAGCCAAGCCGAGCTGAACCCAGAGCCCAGCCCCAAACCGAGCCTCGAGCCGAGCCGAGACCAGAGCCGATCCCTGAGCCCAGCCCCGAGCCGAGGCGAGCCGAGTCCAGAGCCGAACAACAAGCCGAGCCCCGAGCCGAGCCTCTAGCCTAGCCCAGAGAGTGAACCGATCCCCTAGCCAAGCCCAGAGCCCGGCCCCGAAACGTCCCTCTAGCCGAGCCACGCCCACCCCAAAGCCGAGATGAGACGAGCCCAGAGCCGATGCACGAACCGAGCCCCGAGCCGAGCCGAGTCCAGAGCCGAGCTGCCCAAGCCCAGTGCTGAACCCCAAACCGAGCCCAGAGCCGAACTTCAAGGCGAGCCCCGACCCAAGCCTCGAGCCGAGTCGAGCCCAGAGACCAGAGCCAATAACCTAGCCCAGACCAGAACCGATCCCCGAGCCGAGACCAAACAGAGCCACTAGCCAAGAGCCGAGTCCAGAGCCGAGCCGATTCCCGAGCCCAGCACCGATCCGAACAGAGCCGAGCCCAGAGCCCGGCCCCGAACCGAGCCTCGAGCCGAGCCAAGAGCAGAGCCGATCCCTGAGCACAGCCCAAAGCCGAGAATAGAGAAGCCCAGAGCCGAGCTTCGAGCCCAGCCTAGAGCCGAGTCCAGAGCCGAGCCCAGAGCCGAGCCTCGAGCCGAGCCCAGAGCCCGGCTCACAGCCGAGCCCAGAGCCGAGTGCAGAGACCGGCCCTGAGCCGAGGCCCGAGCCAAGCCTCGAGCCGAGTCGAACCCAGAGCCCAGAGCCGATCCCCTAGCCCAGCCCAGAGCTGAGCCGAGCCGAACCCAGAGCCGATCCCTGAGCACAGCCCAGAGCCGAGACGAGCCAGCTCAGAGCCGTCCAGAGCCGAACCCAGATCCGAGCCCCCAGCCCAGCCTAGATCCGAGCAGATCCGAGTCCAGAGCCGAGTCCAGTGCCGGCTCTGAGCCGAGCCGAACCCAGAGCCCAGCCTCGAGCCGAGCCTCGAGCCGAGTCCAGGGTCGATAACCGAGCCCAACTCAGAGCCGAGCCCAGAGCCC
This sequence comes from Athene noctua, assembly GCF_965140245.1. NCBI lineage: Eukaryota > Metazoa > Chordata > Aves > Strigiformes > Strigidae > Athene > Athene noctua. The sequence continues at coordinate 1,027,783 of NC_134048.1, read as the reverse complement.
GGCCCCGAGCCGAGCCCAGAGTTGATCCTCGAGCCGATGCCCAAGCCAAGCCTTGAGCCGACTCGAGCCCAGAGCCGATCCCCTAGACCAGCACAGAGCTGAGCCGAGCCGAACCCAGAGCCGATCCCTGAGCCCAGCCCAGAGCCGAGACGAGCCAGCCCAGAGCTGAGCCTCGAGCCCAGCCCTGAGCCCAGCCCTGAGCCGTGCCTCGGCAAGCACCGAGCAGAGCCCACATCCCAGAGCCGATACCCTAGATCAGGCCAGAGCCGAGCCCAGAAACGAACCTCGAGCCGAGCCCCGACCCCAGAGCCGATACCCTAATCCACCCCAGAGCCGAGCCGAATAGAGCTCAGAGCTGAGCCTCGAGCCGAGGCCCCAGCCCAGCCCATAGCCCTGCCCAGAGCCGAGCAGAGCCGATCACAGAGCGGAGACTAGCTGAAGACCGAGCCGAGCCCAGACCCCAGCCCGGAGGCAAGTCAAGCGCCGAGCAGAGCCCAGAGCCGAGCCCAGAGCCGGCCCCGAGCCGAGCGGAACCCAGATCCGAGCCCTGAGCCCAGCCTAGAGCAGAGCCGAGTCTCGAGCCCAGCCTAGAGCCGAGTCCAGAGCCGAGCCTCGAGCCGAGCTCCGAGCCCAGCCGAGCAAAGAGCTCACAGCCGAGCTTCAAGACGAGCCCAGAGCCCAGAGCCGAGCCTCGAGACGAACACAGAGCCCAGAGCCGAGCCTCGAGACGAGCCCCGAGCCCAGCCGAGCAAAGAGCCCAGAGCCGAGCCTCGAGACGAGCCCCAAGACAATCCCCAAGCCCAGCCTAGAGCCGAGGCGAGCCGAGTCCAGAGCCGAACCCAGATCCGAGCCCCGAGCACAGCCTAGAGCCGAGCCGAGCCCAGAGCCCAGCCTAGAGCCGAGCCCAGAGCCAAGCCTCGAGCTGAGCCCCGAGCCCAGCCGAGCACAGAGCCCAGAGCCGAGCCTCGAGACGAGCCCCGAGACAATCCCAAAGCCCAGACTAGAGCCGAGGCGAGCCGAGTCCAGAACCGAACCCAGATCCGAGCCCCGAGCCCAGCCTAGAGCCGAGCCGAGTCCAGAGCCAAGCCCCGAGCCCAGCCTAGAGCCGAGCCGAATTCAGAGCCCAGCCCAGAGTCGGCGCGAGCTGAGCCTCGAGCGTAGCCAAGAGCAGAGCCGATCCCTGAGCCCAGCCCAACGCCGAGAGCAGACAAGGCGAGAGCCGAGCCTCGAGCCCAGCCTAGAGTCGAGTCCAGAGCCGAGCCCAGAGCCGAGCCTCGAGCCGAGCCCCGAGCCCAGCCTAGAGCCGAGGCGAGCCGAGTCTAGAGCCGAACCCAGATCCGAGCCCCGAGCCCAGCCTAGAGCCGAGCCGAGTCCAGAGCCGAGCCGAGATTGGGGCGAGAGCTGAACCTCGAGCCGAGCCATGAGCAGAGCCGATCATTGAGCCCAGCCCAAAGCCGAGTACATACAAGTCCAGAGCCGAGCCCCGAGCCCAGCCGAGCACAGAGCCCAGAGCCGAGCCTCGAGACGAGCCCCGAGAAAATCCCCAAGCCCAGCCTAGAGCCGAGGCGAGCCGAGTCCAGAGCCGAACCCAGATCCGAGCCCCGAGCCCAGCCTAGAGCCGAGCCGAGTCCAGAGCTGAGCTACGAGCGCAGCCTAGAGCCGAGTCCAGAGCCGAACCCCGAGCCGCGCCTCGAGCCGAGCCCCGAGCCCAGGCGAGCACAGAGCCCAGAGCCGAGCCTCGAGACGAGCCCCGAGACAATCCCCAAGCCCAGCCTAGAGCCGAGGAGAGCCGAGGCCAATGCCGAACCCAGATCCGAGCCCCGAGCCCAGCCTAGAGCCGAGCCGAGTCCAGAGCCGAGCCCAGAGTCGGGCGTGATCTGAGCCTCGAGCCGAGCCAAGAGCAGAGCCGATCCCTGAGCTCAGCCCAAAACCGAGAGAAGACAAGCCCAGAGCCGAGCCTCGAGCCCAGCCTAGAGCCGAGTCCAGAGCCGAGCCCAGAGCCGAGACTCGAGCCGAGCCCCGAGCCCAGCAGAGCACAGAGCCCACAGCCGAGCCTCGAGACGAGCCCCGAGACAATCCCCAAGCCCAGCCTAGAGCCGAGGCGAGCCGAGGCCAGAGCCAAAGCCAGATCCGAGCCCCGAGCCCAGCCTAGAGCCGAGCCGAGTCCAGAGCCGAGCTACGAGCGCAGCCTAGAGCCGAGTCCAGAGCCGAGCCCAGAGCCGAGCCTCGAGTCGAGCCCCGAGACAATCCCCAAGTCCAGCCTAGAGCCGAAGCGAGCCGAGTCCAGAGCCGAACCGAGATCAGAGCCCCGAGCCCAGCCTAGAGGCGAACCGAGCCCAGAGCCCAGCCTAGAGGCGAGCCCAGAGCCGAGTATTGAGCCGAGACTCGAGCCGAGCCCCGAGCCCAGCCGAGCCCCGAGCCCAGAGCTGAGCCTCAAGACGAGCCCCGAGAAAATCCCCAAGTCCAGCCTAGAGCCGAGGCGAGCCGTGTCCAGAGCCGAACCCAGATCCGAGACCCGAGCCCGGCCTAGAGTCGAGCCGACCCCAGAGCCCAGCCTAGAGCCGAGCCTCGAGCCGAGCCCCGAGCCAGCCAAGCACAGAGCCCAGAACGGAGCCTCGAGCCGAGCCCCGAGACTATCCCCAAGCCCAGCCTAGAGCCGAGGCGAGCCGAGTCCAGAGCCGAACCCAGATCCGAGCCCCGAGCACAGCCTAGAGCCGAGCCAAGCCGAGTCAAGAGCCGAGCCCAGAGCCGGTCCCGAGCTGAGTCTCGAGGCGAGCCAAGAGCAGAGCCGATCCCTGAGCCCAGCCCAATGCCGAGAGCAGACCAGCCCAGAGCCAAGCCTCGAGATCAGTCCAGGGTCGATCCCCGAGCCCAAGTCAGAACCGAGCAAAGCCAAGTCCAGAGCCCGGCCCCGAACCGAGCCTCGAGCCGAGCCAAGAGCGGAGTCGATCCCTGAGCCCAGCCCAAAGCCGAGAGCAGACAAGTCCAGAGCCGAGCCTCGAGCCCAGCCTAGAGCCGAGTCAAGAGCCGAGCCCAGAGCCGAGCCTCGAGCCGAGCCCCGAGCCCAGCCGAGCACAGAGCCCAGAACCGAACCTTAGACGAGCACCGAGCCCAGCTTAGAGCCGAGCAGAGTCCAGAGCCGAGCCTCGAGCCGAGTCCAGAGCCGAGCCTCGAGCCGAGCCCCGAGCCCGGCTCACAGCCGAGCCGAGCAGAGCCAAGATACCGACCCTGAGCCGAGCCCACACCGAACCTCGAGCCGAGGCCTGAGCCCAACCTAGAGCCAAGCAGAGTCCTGATCCGAGCCTCGAGCCCAGCCTAGAGCTGAGTCCAGGGCCGAGCCTCGAGCTGAGCCCCAAGCCCGGCTTACAGCCGAGCCGAGCCGAGCCCAGAGACCAGCACTCTGCCGAGCCCAGAGCCGAACCTCCAGCCGAGGTCTGAGCCAAACCTCGAGCCGAGTCGAGCTTAGAGCCCAGAGCCGATGCCCTAGCCCAGCCCAGAACCGAAACGAGCCAGCCCAGAGCCGAGCTTCGAGCCCAGCCCCGAGCCCAGCCCAGAGCCCAGCCCTGAGCCGTGCCTCGGAAAGCGCCGGGCAGAGCCCAGATCCCAGAGCCGATACCCTAGTCCAGCCCAGAGCCGAGGCTCGAGCCGAGTCCAGAGCCAGGCCCCGAACCGCGCCTCGAGCCGAGCCAAGAGCGGAGCCGATCCCTGAGCCCAGTCTAAAGCCGAGAGAAGACAAGCCCAGAGCCAAGCCTCCAGCCCAGCCTAGAGCCGAGTCCAGGGCCAAACCTGGACCCCGGCTCACAGCCGAGCCCAGAGCCGAGCCCAGAGACCGGACCGCGCTGATCCCAGAGCCGAACCTCGAGCTGAGGCCAGAGCCAAGCCTCGAGCCGAGTCGAGCCGAGATCCCAGAGCGGATACCCTAGCCCAGGCCAGAGCTGAGTCGAGCCGAACCCAGAGCCGATCCCTGAGACCAGCCCAGAGCCGAGAGGAGCCAGGCCAGAGCCGAGCCTCAAGCCCAGCCCCGAGCCCCGCCCTGAGCCGTGCCCCGGCAAGCGCCGAGCAGAGCCCAGATCCCAGAGCCAATACCCTAGATCAGCCTAGAGCCGAGCCCCGAACCGAACCTCGAGCCGAGCCTCGAGCCGAGCCTAGACCCCAAAGCCGAATCCCTAATCCACCCCAGAGCCGAGCCGAGTCGAGCTCAGAGCCGACCTCGAGCTGAGGCCCCAGCCCAGCCCACAGCCCTGCCCAGAGCCGAGCAGAGCCGATCACAGAGCGGAGTCTAGCCGAAGACCGATGCGAGCCAGGAGCCCAGCCCCGAGGCAAGTCAAGCGCCGAGCCGAGCCCACAGCTGAGCCCAGAGCCGGCCCCGAGCCGAGCGGAACCCAGATCCGAGCCCTGAGCCCAGCCTAGAGCCGAGCCGAGCACAGAGCCCGGCCTCGAGCTGAGCCTCGCCAAGCACCGAGCCGACCGCAGAGCCAATCCCCGAGTCGAAGCCCAGAGCCGAGCCGAGCCGAGTCCAGATCCGAGACCCGAGCCCGGACTAGAGCCGAGCAGAGCCGAGTCCAGAGACCAGCCCAGAAATGAGCCTCGAGCCGAGACCCGAGACGAGCCTCGAGCCGAGTCAAGACCAGAGCTGATCCCTGAGCCCAGCCCAAAGCCAAGAGGAGACGAGCCCCAAGATGATTCACGAGCCCAGCCCAGAGCCGAGCCGAGCCACCCCAGAGCCGAGCCTCGAGCCGAGCCCCGAGCCGAGTCCATGGTCGATCCCCGAGCCCAACTCAGAGCCGAGCAGAGCCGAGACCAGAGCCCAGCCCCGAGCCAAGTCAAGCGCCGAGCCGACTTCAGAGCCGGCCCAGAGCCGGCCCCGAGCCGAGCCCTGAGCCCTGCCGAGCACAGAGCCCAGAGCCGAGCCTCGAGCCGAGCCTCGAGACAATCCCCAAGCCCAGCCTAGAGCCGAGTCGAGCCGAGTCCAGAGCCGAACCCAGATCCGAGCCCAGAGCCCAGCCTAGAGCCGAGCCCAGAGCCGTGAGCTGATCCTCTAGGCAAGCCCAGAGCCGGCCCCGAAACGTCCCTCGAGCCGAGCCACGCCCAGCCCAAAGCCGAGACGAGACGAGCCCAGAGCTGAGGCACGAGCCGAGCCCCGAGCCGAGCTGCGCCGAGCCCAGTGCTGAACCTCAAGCCGAGCCCAGAGCCGAACCTCAAGCCGAGCCCCGACCCAAGCCTCGAGCCGAGCCGAGCCCAGAGACCAGAGCCGATAACCTAGCCCAGACCAGAACCGATCTCCGAGCCGAGCCCAAACAGAGCCACTAGCCAAGAGCCCTGCTGAACACTGAGCCGAGCCGAGGCCAGAGCCGATCCCCGAGCCCAGCCCAGAGCCGAGCCGAGCTGAACCCAGAGCACGGCCCCGAACCGAGCCTCGAGCCGAGCCAGCTCAGAGCCGAGCCTCGAGCCGATTCCCGAGCCCAGCCCAGAGCCGAGCCGAGCTGAGCCCAGAGCCGATCTCTGAGCCCAGCCAGCCCAGAGTAGAGCCCCGAGCCGTGCCTCGCCAAGCGCCGAGCCGAGCCCAGAGCCCAGAGCCGATACACTAGCCCAGCCCAGAGGAAAACCTGGAGCCGAGCCTAGCCCAGAGCCCAGAGCAAATCCCCTGTACCAGCCATGAGCGGAGCCCCGAGCCAAACCTCGAGCCGAGCCTAGCCCAGAGCCCAGTGCCAATCCCCTAGACCAAACCAGAGCCGAGCCTCGAGCCGAGTCCAGGGTCGATCCCCGAACCCAACTCAGAGCCGAGCAGAGCCGAGCCCAGAGCCCGGCCCCGAACCGAGCCTCAAGCCCAGCCTAGAGCCGAGCCGAGCACAGAGCCAGCCTAGAGCCGAGCCCAGACCGAATCTCGAGCCGAGACCCGAGCCCAGCCTAGAGGCGAGCAGAGTCCAGAGCCGAACCTCAAGCCCAACCTAGAGCCGAGTCCAGGGCCGAGCTTCGATCTGAGCCCCGAGCCCGGCTTATAGCTGAGCCGTGCCGAGCCCAAAGACCGGCACCGAGCCGAGCCCAGACCGAACCTCGAGCCAAGGTCCGAGCCAAACCTCGAGCAGAGTCGAGCCCCAGAGCCCAGAACCGATGCCCTAGCCCAGCCCAGAGCTGAGCCGAGCTGATCCCTGAGCCTAGCCCAGAACAGAGCCGAGCCAGCCCAGAGCCCAGCCTAGAGCCCAGCCTTGAGCCGTACCTCGCAAGTGCCGGGCAGAGCCCAGATCCCAGAGCCGATACCCTATCCGAGCCCAGAGCCGAGCCTAGAGCCGAGTCCAGGGTCGATCCCTGAGCCAAACTCAGAGCCGAGCAGAGCCGAGCCCAGAGCCCGGCCCCGAACCGAGGCTCGAGCCGAGCCAAGAGCGGAGCAGATCCCTGAGCCCAGCCCAAAGCCGAGAGGACGCAAGCCCAGAGCCGAGCCTCGAGCCCAGCCTAGAGCCGAGTCCAGAGCCGAACCCAGAGCCGAGCCTCGAGCCAAGCCCCGAGCCTGGCTCGCTGCCGAGCCCCGAGCCGAGCCCAGACCGAACCTCGAGCCGAGCCAGAGCCCAGCCTAGAGCCGAGCCGAGCCCAGAGCCGATCCTCGAGACCAGCCCAGAGCTGAGCCGAGACGAACCCATAGCCGAACCCTGAGCCCAGCCCAGAGCCGAGCCGAGCCAGCCCAGAACCGAGCTTCGAGCCCATCCCCGAGACCAGCCCTGAGCCGTGCCTCAGCAAGCGCCGAGCAGAGCCCAGATCCCAGAGCCGATACCCTAGATCAGCCCAGAGCCGAGCCCAGAACCGAACCTCGAGCCCAGCCCTGAGCCAAGCCTAGAGCCGATCAGAGTCCAGAGCCCAGCCTAGAGCCGAGTCCAGATCAGAGCCTCGAGCCTAGCCCCGAGCCAAGCCTCGAGTCGAGCCTACACCCCAGAGCAGATACCCTAATCCACCCCAGAGCTGAGCCGAGTCGAGCTCAGAGCCGAGCCTCGAGCCGAGGCCCCAGCCCAGCCCATAGCCCTGCCCAGAGCCGAGCAGAGCCGATCACAGAGCGGAGTCTAGCTGAAGACCGAGCCGAGCCCAGAGCCCAGCCCCGAGCCAAGTCAAGTGCCGAGCCGAGCCCAGAGCCGAGCCCAGAGCCGGCCCCGAGCCGAGCCTCGAGCCGAGCCAAGAGCGGAGCCGATCCCTGAGCCCAGCCCAAAGCCGAGAGGAGGCAAGCCCAGAGCCGAGCCTAGAGCCCAGCCTAGAGCCGAGTCCAGAGCCGAGCCTCGAGCCGAGCCCCGAGCCCGGCCGAGCACAGAGCCCAGAGCCGAGCCTCGAGACGAGCCCCGAGACAATCCCCAAGCCCAGCCTAGAGCCGAGGCGAGCCGAGTCCAGAGCCGAGCCCAGAGACGGCCCCGAGCCGAGCCGAACCGAGAGCCCAGCCTCGTGCCTCGCCTCGCCAAGTGCTGAGCCGACCCCAGAGCCCAGAGCCGATACACTAGCCCAGCCCAGAGCCGAACAACAAGCCGAGCCCCGAGCCGAGCCTCGAGCCGAGCCCAGAGCCGTGAGCCTAGCCAAGCCAAGAGCCCGGCCCCGAAACGTCCCTCGAGCCGAGCCACGCCCAGCCCAAAGCCGAGACGAGAAGTACCCAGAGCCGAGGCATGATCCGAGCCCCGAGCCGAGGCGAGCCGAGTCCAGAGCCGAACCCAGATCCGAGCCCCGAGCCCAGCCTAGAGCCTAGGCGAGACGATTCCAGAGCCCGGCCCCGAACCGAGCCTCGAGCCGAGCCAAGAGCAGAGCCGATCCCTGAGCACAGCCCAAAGCCGAGAATAGACAAGCCCAGAGCCGAGCTTCGAGCCCAGCCTAGAGCCGAGTCCAGAGCCGAGCCCAGAGCCGGCCCCGAGCCGAGCCGAACCCAGAGCCCAGTCTCGAGCCGAGCCTCCTCAAGTGCTGAGCCGACCCCAGACACCAGAGCCGATACACTAGCCCAGCCCAGAGCCGAACAACGAGCAGAGCCCCGAATCAAGCCTCGAGCCGAGCCCAGAGCCAAGCCGAGCTGAACCCAGAGCCCAGCCCCAAACCGAGCCTCGAGCCGAGCCGAGACCAGAGCCGATCCCTGAGCCCAGCCCCGAGCCGAGGCGAGCCGAGTCCAGAGCCGAACAACAAGCCGAGCCCCGAGCCGAGCCTCTAGCCTAGCCCAGAGAGTGAACCGATCCCCTAGCCAAGCCCAGAGCCCGGCCCCGAAACGTCCCTCTAGCCGAGCCACGCCCACCCCAAAGCCGAGATGAGACGAGCCCAGAGCCGATGCACGAACCGAGCCCCGAGCCGAGCCGAGTCCAGAGCCGAGCTGCCCAAGCCCAGTGCTGAACCCCAAACCGAGCCCAGAGCCGAACTTCAAGGCGAGCCCCGACCCAAGCCTCGAGCCGAGTCGAGCCCAGAGACCAGAGCCAATAACCTAGCCCAGACCAGAACCGATCCCCGAGCCGAGACCAAACAGAGCCACTAGCCAAGAGCCGAGTCCAGAGCCGAGCCGATTCCCGAGCCCAGCACCGATCCGAACAGAGCCGAGCCCAGAGCCCGGCCCCGAACCGAGCCTCGAGCCGAGCCAAGAGCAGAGCCGATCCCTGAGCACAGCCCAAAGCCGAGAATAGAGAAGCCCAGAGCCGAGCTTCGAGCCCAGCCTAGAGCCGAGTCCAGAGCCGAGCCCAGAGCCGAGCCTCGAGCCGAGCCCAGAGCCCGGCTCACAGCCGAGCCCAGAGCCGAGTGCAGAGACCGGCCCTGAGCCGAGGCCCGAGCCAAGCCTCGAGCCGAGTCGAACCCAGAGCCCAGAGCCGATCCCCTAGCCCAGCCCAGAGCTGAGCCGAGCCGAACCCAGAGCCGATCCCTGAGCACAGCCCAGAGCCGAGACGAGCCAGCTCAGAGCCGTCCAGAGCCGAACCCAGATCCGAGCCCCCAGCCCAGCCTAGATCCGAGCAGATCCGAGTCCAGAGCCGAGTCCAGTGCCGGCTCTGAGCCGAGCCGAACCCAGAGCCCAGCCTCGAGCCGAGCCTCGAGCCGAGTCCAGGGTCGATAACCGAGCCCAACTCAGAGCCGAGCCCAGAGCCCGGCCCCGAGCCGAGCCCAGAGTTGATCCTCGAGCCGATGCCCAAGCCAAGCCTTGAGCCGACTCGAGCCCAGAGCCGATCCCCTAGACCAGCACAGAGCTGAGCCGAGCCGAACCCAGAGCCGATCCCTGAGCCCAGCCCAGAGCCGAGACGAGCCAGCCCAGAGCTGAGCCTCGAGCCCAGCCCTGAGCCCAGCCCTGAGCCGTGCCTCGGCAAGCACCGAGCAGAGCCCACATCCCAGAGCCGATACCCTAGATCAGGCCAGAGCCGAGCCCAGAAACGAACCTCGAGCCGAGCCCCGACCCCAGAGCCGATACCCTAATCCACCCCAGAGCCGAGCCGAATAGAGCTCAGAGCTGAGCCTCGAGCCGACGCCCCAGCCCAGCCCATAGCCCTGCCCAGAGCCGAGCAGAGCCGATCACAGAGCGGAGACTAGCTGAAGACCGAGCCGAGCCCAGACCCCAGCCCGGAGGCAAGTCAAGCGCCGAGCAGAGCCCAGAGCCGAGCCCAGAGCCGGCCCCGAGCCGAGCGGAACCCAGATCCGAGCCCTGAGCCCAGCCTAGAGCAGAGCCGAGTCTCGAGCCCAGCCTAGAGCCGAGTCCAGAGCCGAGCCTCGAGCCGAGCTCCGAGCCCAGCCGAGCAAAGAGCTCACAGCCGAGCTTCAAGACGAGCCCAGAGCCCAGAGCCGAGCCTCGAGACGAACACAGAGCCCAGAGCCGAGCCTCGAGACGAGCCCCGAGCCCAGCCGAGCAAAGAGCCCAGAGCCGAGCCTCGAGACGAGCCCCAAGACAATCCCCAAGCCCAGCCTAGAGCCGAGGCGAGCCGAGTCCAGAGCCGAACCCAGATCCGAGCCCCGAGCACAGCCTAGAGCCGAGCCGAGCCCAGAGCCCAGCCTAGAGCCGAGCCCAGAGCCAAGCCTCGAGCTGAGCCCCGAGCCCAGCCGAGCACAGAGCCCAGAGCCGAGCCTCGAGACGAGCCCCGAGACAATCCCAAAGCCCAGACTAGAGCCGAGGCGAGCCGAGTCCAGAACCGAACCCAGATCCGAGCCCCGAGCCCAGCCTAGAGCCGAGCCGAGTCCAGAGCCAAGCCCCGAGCCCAGCCTAGAGCCGAGCCGAATTCAGAGCCCAGCCCAGAGTCGGCGCGAGCTGAGCCTCGAGCGTAGCCAAGAGCAGAGCCGATCCCTGAGCCCAGCCCAACGCCGAGAGCAGACAAGGCGAGAGCCGAGCCTCGAGCCCAGCCTAGAGTCGAGTCCAGAGCCGAGCCCAGAGCCGAGCCTCGAGCCGAGCCCCGAGCCCAGCCTAGAGCCGAGGCGAGCCGAGTCTAGAGCCGAACCCAGATCCGAGCCCCGAGCCCAGCCTAGAGCCGAGCCGAGTCCAGAGCCGAGCCGAGATTGGGGCGAGAGCTGAACCTCGAGCCGAGCCATGAGCAGAGCCGATCATTGAGCCCAGCCCAAAGCCGAGTACATACAAGTCCAGAGCCGAGCCCCGAGCCCAGCCGAGCACAGAGCCCAGAGCCGAGCCTCGAGACGAGCCCCGAGAAAATCCCCAAGCCCAGCCTAGAGCCGAGGCGAGCCGAGTCCAGAGCCGAACCCAGATCCGAGCCCCGAGCCCAGCCTAGAGCCGAGCCGAGTCCAGAGCTGAGCTACGAGCGCAGCCTAGAGCCGAGTCCAGAGCCGAACCCCGAGCCGCGCCTCGAGCCGAGCCCCGAGCCCAGGCGAGCACAGAGCCCAGAGCCGAGCCTCGAGACGAGCCCCGAGACAATCCCCAAGCCCAGCCTAGAGCCGAGGAGAGCCGAGGCCAATGCCGAACCCAGATCCGAGCCCCGAGCCCAGCCTAGAGCCGAGCCGAGTCCAGAGCCGAGCCCAGAGTCGGGCGTGATCTGAGCCTCGAGCCGAGCCAAGAGCAGAGCCGATCCCTGAGCTCAGCCCAAAACCGAGAGAAGACAAGCCCAGAGCCGAGCCTCGAGCCCAGCCTAGAGCCGAGTCCAGAGCCGAGCCCAGAGCCGAGACTCGAGCCGAGCCCCGAGCCCAGCAGAGCACAGAGCCCACAGCCGAGCCTCGAGACGAGCCCCGAGACAATCCCCAAGCCCAGCCTAGAGCCGAGGCGAGCCGAGGCCAGAGCCAAAGCCAGATCCGAGCCCCGAGCCCAGCCTAGAGCCGAGCCGAGTCCAGAGCCGAGCTACGAGCGCAGCCTAGAGCCGAGTCCAGAGCCGAGCCCAGAGCCGAGCCTCGAGTCGAGCCCCGAGACAATCCCCAAGTCCAGCCTAGAGCCGAAGCGAGCCGAGTCCAGAGCCGAACCGAGATCAGAGCCCCGAGCCCAGCCTAGAGGCGAACCGAGCCCAGAGCCCAGCCTAGAGGCGAGCCCAGAGCCGAGTATTGAGCCGAGACTCGAGCCGAGCCCCGAGCCCAGCCGAGCCCCGAGCCCAGAGCTGAGCCTCAAGACGAGCCCCGAGAAAATCCCCAAGTCCAGCCTAGAGCCGAGGCGAGCCGTGTCCAGAGCCGAACCCAGATCCGAGACCCGAGCCCGGCCTAGAGTCGAGCCGACCCCAGAGCCCAGCCTAGAGCCGAGCCTCGAGCCGAGCCCCGAGCCAGCCAAGCACAGAGCCCAGAACGGAGCCTCGAGCCGAGCCCCGAGACTATCCCCAAGCCCAGCCTAGAGCCGAGGCGAGCCGAGTCCAGAGCCGAACCCAGATCCGAGCCCCGAGCACAGCCTAGAGCCGAGCCAAGCCGAGTCAAGAGCCGAGCCCAGAGCCGGTCCCGAGCTGAGTCTCGAGGCGAGCCAAGAGCAGAGCCGATCCCTGAGCCCAGCCCAATGCCGAGAGCAGACCAGCCCAGAGCCAAGCCTCGAGATCAGTCCAGGGTCGATCCCCGAGCCCAAGTCAGAACCGAGCAAAGCCAAGTCCAGAGCCCGGCCCCGAACCGAGCCTCGAGCCGAGCCAAGAGCGGAGTCGATCCCTGAGCCCAGCCCAAAGCCGAGAGCAGACAAGTCCAGAGCCGAGCCTCGAGCCCAGCCTAGAGCCGAGTCAAGAGCCGAGCCCAGAGCCGAGCCTCGAGCCGAGCCCCGAGCCCAGCCGAGCACAGAGCCCAGAACCGAACCTTAGACGAGCACCGAGCCCAGCTTAGAGCCGAGCAGAGTCCAGAGCCGAGCCTCGAGCCGAGTCCAGAGCCGAGCCTCGAGCCGAGCCCCGAGCCCGGCTCACAGCCGAGCCGAGCAGAGCCAAGATACCGACCCTGAGCCGAGCCCACACCGAACCTCGAGCCGAGGCCTGAGCCCAACCTAGAGCCAAGCAGAGTCCTGATCCGAGCCTCGAGCCCAGCCTAGAGCTGAGTCCAGGGCCGAGCCTCGAGCTGAGCCCCAAGCCCGGCTTACAGCCGAGCCGAGCCGAGCCCAGAGACCAGCACTCTGCCGAGCCCAGAGCCGAACCTCCAGCCGAGGTCTGAGCCAAACCTCGAGCCGAGTCGAGCTTAGAGCCCAGAGCCGATGCCCTAGCCCAGCCCAGAACCGAAACGAGCCAGCCCAGAGCCGAGCTTCGAGCCCAGCCCCGAGCCCAGCCCAGAGCCCAGCCCTGAGCCGTGCCTCGGAAAGCGCCGGGCAGAGCCCAGATCCCAGAGCCGATACCCTAGTCCAGCCCAGAGCCGAGGCTCGAGCCGAGTCCAGAGCCAGGCCCCGAACCGCGCCTCGAGCCGAGCCAAGAGCGGAGCCGATCCCTGAGCCCAGTCTAAAGCCGAGAGAAGACAAGCCCAGAGCCAAGCCTCCAGCCCAGCCTAGAGCCGAGTCCAGGGCCAAACCTGGACCCCGGCTCACAGCCGAGCCCAGAGCCGAGCCCAGAGACCGGACCGCGCTGATCCCAGAGCCGAACCTCGAGCTGAGGCCAGAGCCAAGCCTCGAGCCGAGTCGAGCCGAGATCCCAGAGCGGATACCCTAGCCCAGGCCAGAGCTGAGTCGAGCCGAACCCAGAGCCGATCCCTGAGACCAGCCCAGAGCCGAGAGGAGCCAGGCCAGAGCCGAGCCTCAAGCCCAGCCCCGAGCCCCGCCCTGAGCCGTGCCCCGGCAAGCGCCGAGCAGAGCCCAGATCCCAGAGCCAATACCCTAGATCAGCCTAGAGCCGAGCCCCGAACCGAACCTCGAGCCGAGCCTCGAGCCGAGCCTAGACCCCAAAGCCGAATCCCTAATCCACCCCAGAGCCGAGCCGAGTCGAGCTCAGAGCCGACCTCGAGCTGAGGCCCCAGCCCAGCCCACAGCCCTGCCCAGAGCCGAGCAGAGCCGATCACAGAGCGGAGTCTAGCCGAAGACCGATGCGAGCCAGGAGCCCAGCCCCGAGGCAAGTCAAGCGCCGAGCCGAGCCCACAGCTGAGCCCAGAGCCGGCCCCGAGCCGAGCGGAACCCAGATCCGAGCCCTGAGCCCAGCCTAGAGCCGAGCCGAGCACAGAGCCCGGCCTCGAGCTGAGCCTCGCCAAGCACCGAGCCGACCGCAGAGCCAATCCCCGAGTCGAGCCCAGACAGAGCCACTAGCCAAGAGCCGTGCCGAAAACTGAGCCGAGCCGAGCCCATAGCCGAACCCCGAGCCAAGCCCAGAGCCGAGCCGAGCCGAGTCCAGATCCGAGACCCGAGCCCGGACTAGAGCCGAGCAGAGCCGAGTCCAGAGACCAGCCCAGAAATGAGCCTCGAGCCGAGACCCGAGACGAGCCTCGAGCCGAGTCAAGACCAGAGCTGATCCCTGAGCCCAGCCCAAAGCCAAGAGGAGACGAGCCCCAAGATGATTCACGAGCCCAGCCCAGAGCCGAGCCGAGCCACCCCAGAGCCGAGCCTCGAGCCGAGCCCCGAGCCGAGTCCATGGTCGATCCCCGAGCCCAACTCAGAGCCGAGCAGAGCCGAGACCAGAGCCCAGCCCCGAGCCAAGTCAAGCGCCGAGCCGACTTCAGAGCCGGCCCAGAGCCGGCCCCGAGCCGAGCCCTGAGCCCTGCCGAGCACAGAGCCCAGAGCCGAGCCTCGAGCCGAGCCTCGAGACAATCCCCAAGCCCAGCCTAGAGCCGAGTCGAGCCGAGTCCAGAGCCGAACCCAGATCCGAGCCCAGAGCCCAGCCTAGAGCCGAGCCCAGAGCCGTGAGCTGATCCTCTAGGCAAGCCCAGAGCCGGCCCCGAAACGTCCCTCGAGCCGAGCCACGCCCAGCCCAAAGCCGAGACGAGACGAGCCCAGAGCTGAGGCACGAGCCGAGCCCCGAGCCGAGCTGCGCCGAGCCCAGTGCTGAACCTCAAGCCGAGCCCAGAGCCGAACCTCAAGCCGAGCCCCGACCCAAGCCTCGAGCCGAGCCGAGCCCAGAGACCAGAGCCGATAACCTAGCCCAGACCAGAACCGATCTCCGAGCCGAGCCCAAACAGAGCCACTAGCCAAGAGCCCTGCTGAACACTGAGCCGAGCCGAGGCCAGAGCCGATCCCCGAGCCCAGCCCAGAGCCGAGCCGAGCTGAACCCAGAGCACGGCCCCGAACCGAGCCTCGAGCCAAGCCAGCTCAGAGCCGAGCCTCGAGCCGATTCCCGAGCCCAGCCCAGAGCCGAGCCGAGCTGAGCCCAGAGCCGATCTCTGAGCCCAGCCAGCCCAGAGTAGAGCCCCGAGCCGTGCCTCGCCAAGCGCCGAGCCGAGCCCAGAGCCCAGAGCCGATACACTAGCCCAGCCCAGAGGAAAACCTGGAGCCGAGCCTAGCCCAGAGCCCAGAGCAAATCCCCTGTACCAGCCATGAGCGGAGCCCCGAGCCAAACCTCGAGCCGAGCCTAGCCCAGAGCCCAGTGCCAATCCCCTAGACCAAACCAGAGCCGAGCCTCGAGCCGAGTCCAGGGTCGATCCCCGAACCCAACTCAGAGCCGAGCAGAGCCGAGCCCAGAGCCCGGCCCCGAACCGAGCCTCAAGCCCAGCCTAGAGCCGAGCCGAGCACAGAGCCAGCCTAGAGCCGAGCCCAGACCGAATCTCGAGCCGAGACCCGAGCCCAGCCTAGAGGCGAGCAGAGTCCAGAGCCGAACCTCAAGCCCAACCTAGAGCCGAGTCCAGGGCCGAGCTTCGATCTGAGCCCCGAGCCCGGCTTATAGCTGAGCCGTGCCGAGCCCAAAGACCGGCACCGAGCCGAGCCCAGACCGAACCTCGAGCCAAGGTCCGAGCCAAACCTCGAGCAGAGTCGAGCCCCAGAGCCCAGAACCGATGCCCTAGCCCAGCCCAGAGCTGAGCCGAGCTGATCCCTGAGCCTAGCCCAGAACAGAGCCGAGCCAACCAAGAGCCCAGCCTAGAGCCCAGCCTTGAGCCGTACCTCGCAAGTGCCGGGCAGAGCCCAGATCCCAGAGCCGATACCCTATCCGAGCCCAGAGCCAAGCCTAGAGCCGAGTCCAGGGTCGATCCCTGAGCCAAACTCAGAGCCGAGCAGAGCCGAGCCCAGAGCCCGGCCCCGAACCGAGGCTCGAGCCGAGCCAAGAGCGGAGCAGATCCCTGAGCCCAGCCCAAAGCCGAGAGGACGCAAGCCCAGAGCCGAGCCTCGAGCCCAGCCTAGAGCCGAGTCCAGAGCCAAACCCAGAGCCGAGCCTCGAGCCAAGCCCCGAGCCTGGCTCGCTGCCGAGCCCCGAGCCGAGCCCAGACCGAACCTCGAGCCGAGCCAGAGCCCGGCCTAGAGCCGAGCCGAGCCCAGAGCCGATCCTCGAGACCAGCCCAGAGCTGAGCCGAGACGAACCCATAGCCGAACCCTGAGCCCAGCCCAGAGCCGAGCCGAGCCAGCCCAGAACCGAGCTTCAAGCCCATCCCCGAGACCAGCCCTGAGCCGTGCCTCAGCAAGCGCCGAGCAGAGCCCAGATCCCAGAGCCGATACCCTAGATCAGCCCAGAGCCGAGCCCAGAACCGAACCTCGAGCCCAGCCCTGAGCCAAGCCTAGAGCCGATCAGAGTCCAGAGCCCAGCCTAGAGCCGAGTCCAGATCAGAGCCTCGAGCCTAGCCCCGAGCCAAGCCTCGAGTCGAGCCTACACCCCAGAGCAGATACCCTAATCCACCCCAGAGCCGAGCCGAGTCGAGCTCAGAGCCGAGCCTCGAGCCGAGGCCCCAGCCCAGCCCATAGCCCTGCCCAGAGCCGAGCAGAGCCGATCACAGAGCGGAGTCTAGCTGAAGACCGAGCCGAGCCCAGAGCCCAGCCCCGAGCCAAGTCAAGTGCCGAGCTGAGCCCAGAGCCGAGCCCAGAGCCGGCCCCGAGCCGAGCCTCGAGCCGAGCCAAGAGCGGAGCCGATCCCTGAGCCCAGCCCAAAGCCGAGAGGAGGCAAGCCCAGAGCCGAGCCTAGAGCCCAGCCTAGAGCCGAGTCCAGAGCCGAGCCTCGAGCCGAGCCCCGAGCCCGGCCGAGCACAGAGCCCAGAGCCGAGCCTCGAGACGAGCCCCGAGACAATCCCCAAGCCCAGCCTAGAGCCGAGGCGAGCCGAGTCCAGAGCCGAGCCCAGAGACGGCCCCGAGCCGAGCCGAACCGAGAGCCCAGCCTCGTGCCTCGCCTCGCCAAGTGCTGAGCCGACCCCAGAGCCCAGAGCCGATACACTAGCCCAGCCCAGAGCCGAACAACAAGCCGAGCCCCGAGCCGAGCCTCGAGCCGAGCCCAGAGCCGTGAGCCTAGCCAAGCCAAGAGCCCGGCCCCGAAACGTCCCTCGAGCCGAGCCACGCCCAGCCCAAAGCCGAGACGAGAAGTACCCAGAGCCGAGGCATGATCCGAGCCCCGAGCCGAGGCGAGCCGAGTCCAGAGCCGAACCCAGATCCGAGCCCCGAGCCCAGCCTAGAGCCTAGGCGAGACGATTCCAGAGCCCGGCCCCGAACCGAGCCTCGAGCCGAGCCAAGAGCAGAGCCGATCCCTGAGCACAGCCCAAAGCCGAGAATAGACAAGCCCAGAGCCGAGCTTCGAGCCCAGCCTAGAGCCGAGTCCAGAGCCGAGCCCAGAGCCGGCCCCGAGCCGAGCCGAACCCAGAGCCCAGTCTCGAGCCGAGCCTCCTCAAGTGCTGAGCCGACCCCAGACACCAGAGCCGATACACTAGCCCAGCCCAGAGCCGAACAACGAGCAGAGCCCCGAATCAAGCCTCGAGCCGAGCCCAGAGCCAAGCCGAGCTGAACCCAGAGCCCAGCCCCAAACCGAGCCTCGAGCCGAGCCGAGACCAGAGCCGATCCCTGAGCCCAGCCCCGAGCCGAGGCGAGCCGAGTCCAGAGCCGAACAACAAGCCGAGCCCCGAGCCGAGCCTCTAGCCTAGCCCAGAGAGTGAACCGATCCCCTAGCCAAGCCCAGAGCCCGGCCCCGAAACGTCCCTCTAGCCGAGCCACGCCCACCCCAAAGCCGAGATGAGACGAGCCCAGAGCCGATGCACGAACCGAGCCCCGAGCCGAGCCGAGTCCAGAGCCGAGCTGCCCAAGCCCAGTGCTGAACCCCAAACCGAGCCCAGAGCCGAACTTCAAGGCGAGCCCCGACCCAAGCCTCGAGCCGAGTCGAGCCCAGAGACCAGAGCCAATAACCTAGCCCAGACCAGAACCGATCCCCGAGCCGAGACCAAACAGAGCCACTAGCCAAGAGCCGAGTCCAGAGCCGAGCCGATTCCCGAGCCCAGCCCCGATCCGAACAGAGCCGAGCCCAGAGCCCGGCCCCGAACCGAGCCTCGAGCCGAGCCAAGAGCAGAGCCGATCCCTGAGCACAGCCCAAAGCCGAGAATAGAGAAGCCCAGAGCCGAGCTTCGAGCCCAGCCTAGAGCCGAGTCCAGAGCCGAGCCCAGAGCCGAGCCTCGAGCCGAGCCCAGAGCCCGGCTCACAGCCGAGCCCAGAGCCGAGTGCAGAGACCGGCCCTGAGCCGAGGCCCGAGCCAAGCCTCGAGCCGAGTCGAACCCAGAGCCCAGAGCCGATCCCCTAGCCCAGCCCAGAGCTGAGCCGAGCCGAACCCAGAGCCGATCCCTGAGCCCAGCCCAGAGCCGAGACGAGCCAGCTCAGAGCCGTCCAGAGCCGAACCCAGATCCGAGCCCCCAGCCCAGCCTAGATCCGAGCAGATCCGAGTCCAGAGCCGAGTCCAGTGCCGGCTCTGAGCCGAGCCGAACCCAGAGCCCAGCCTCGAGCCGAGCCTCGAGCCGAGTCCAGGGTCGATAACCGAGCCCAACTCAGAGCCGAGCCCAGAGCCCGGCCCCGAGCCGAGCCCAGAGTCGATCCTCGAGCCGATGCCCAAGCCAAGCCTCGAGCCGACTCGAGCCCAGAGCCGATCCCCTAGCCCAGCACAGAGCTGAGCCGAGCTGAACCCAGAGCCGATCCCTGAGCCCAGCCCAGAGCCGAGACGAGCCAGCCCAGAGCTGAGCCTCGAGCCCAGCCCTGAGCCCAGCCCTGAGCCGTGCCTCGGCAAGCACCGAGCAGAGCCCACATCCCAGAGCCGATACCCTAAATCAGGCCAGAGCCGAGCCCAGAAACGAACCTCGAGCCGAGCCCTGACCCCAGAGCCGATACCCTAATCCACCCCAGAGCCGAGCCGAATAGAGCTCAGAGCTGAGCCTCGAGCCGAGGCCCCAGCCCAGCCCATAGCCCTGCCCAGAGCCGAGCAGAGCCGATCACAGAGCGGAGACTAGCTGAAGACCGAGCCGAGCCCAGAGCCCAGCCCGGAGGCAAGTCAAGCGCCGAGCTGAGCCCAGAGCCGAGCCCAGAGCCGGCCCCGAGCCGAGCGGAACCCAGATCCGAGCCCTGAGCCCAGCCTAGAGCAGAGCCGAGTCTCGAGCCCAGCCTAGAGCCGAGTCCAGAGCCGAGCCTCGAGCCGAGCTCCGAGCCCAGCCGAGCAAAGAGCTCACAGCCGAGCTTCAAGACGAGCCCAGAGCCCAGAGCCGAGCCTCGAGACGAACACAGAGCCCAGAGCCGAGCGTCGAGACGAGCCCCGAGCCCAGCCGAGCAAAGAGCCCAGAGCCGAGCCTCGAGACGAGCCCCGAGACAATCCCCAAGCCCAGCCTAGAGCCGAGGCGAGCCGAGTCCAGAGCCGAACCCAGATCCGAGCCCCGAGCACAGCCTAGAGCCGAGCCGAGCCCAGAGCCCAGCCTAGAGCCGAGCCCAGAGCCAAGCCTCGAGCTGAGCCCCGAGCCCAGCCGAGCACAGAGGCCAGAGCCGAGCCTCGAGACGAGCCCCGAGACAATCCCCAAGCCCAGCCTAGAGCCGAGGCGAGCCGAGTCCAGAGCCGAACCCAGATCCGAGCCCCGAGCCCAGCCTAGAGCCGAACCGAGGTTAGAGCCCAGCCTAGAGGCGAGCCCAGAGCCGAGCCTCGAGCCTAGCCCCGAGCCCATCCGAGCACAGAGCCCAGAGCCGAGCCTCGAGACGAGCCCCGAGACAATACCCAAGCCCAGCCTAGAACCGAGGCGAGCCGAGTCCAGAGCAGAACCCAGATCCGAGCCCCGAGCCCAGCCTAGAGCCGAGCCGAGTCTAGAGCCGAGCCCAGAATCGGGCGCGATCTGAGCCTCGAGCCGAGCCAAGAGCAGAGCCGATCCCTGAGCTCAGCCCAAAGTCGAGAGAAGACAAGCCCAGAGACGAGCCTCGAGCCCAGCCTAGAGCCGAGTCCAGAGCCGAGCCCAGAGCCGAGCCACGAGCCCAGCCTAGAGCCGAGCCGAGGCAAGAGCCCAGCCTAGAGCCGAGCCCAGAGCCGAGCCTCGAGCCGAGCCGAGCACAGAGCCCAGAGCCAAGCCTCGAGACGAGCCCCGAGACAATCCCCAAGCCCAGCGTAGAGCCGAGGCGAGCCGAGTCCAGAGCCGAACCCAGATCCGAGCCCCGAGGACAGCCTAGAGCCCAGCCGAGTACAGAGCTCAGAGCCGAGCCTCGAGACGAGCCCCGAGACATTCCCCAAGCCCAGCATAGAGCCGAGCCCAGATCCGAGCCGCGAGCCCAGCCGAGAGCGGAGCCGAGCCCAGAGCCCAGCCTAGAGCCGAGCCCAGAGCCGAGGCTCGAGCTGAGCCCCGAGCCCAGCCGAGCACACAGCCCAGAGCCGAGCCTCGAGACTAGCCCCGAGACATTCCCCAAGCCCAGCCTAGAGCCGAGGCGAGCCGAGTCCAGAGCCGAAACCAGATCCGAGCCCCGTGCCAGCATAGAGCCGAGCCAAGACCAGAGCCCAGCCTAGAGACGAGCCCAGAGCCGAGCCTCTAGCCGAGCCCCGAGCCTTGGCGAGCACAGAGCCCAGAGCCGAGCCTCGAGACGAGCCTAGAGCCGAGTCCAGAGCCGAGCCCAGAGCCGAGACTCGAGCCGAGCCCCGAGCCCAGCCGAGCACAGAGCCCAGAGCCGAGCCTCGAGACGAGCCCCGAGACAATCCCCAAGCCCAGCCTAGAACCGAGGCGAGCCGAGTCTAGAGCCGAAACCAGATCCGAGCCCCGAGCCCGGCCTAGAGCCGAGCCGAGTCCAGAGCCAAGCCCATAGTCGGCGCGAGCTTAGCCTCGAGCAGAGCCAAGAGCAGAGCCGATCCCTGAGCCCAGCCCAAAGCCGAGAGCAGACAAGCCCAGAGCCGAGCCTCGAGCCCAGCCTAGAGCCGAGTCCAGAGCCGAGCCCAGAGCCGAGACTCGAGCCGAGCCCCGAGCCCAGCCGAGCACAGAGCCCAGAGCCGAGCCTCGAGACGAGCCCCGAGACAATTACCAAGCCCAGCCTAGAACCGAGGCGAACCGAGTCTAGAGCCGAAACCAGATCCGAGCCCCGAGCCCGGCCTAGAGCCGAGCCGAGTCCAGAGCCGAGCCCAGAGTCGGCGCGAGCTGAGCCTCGAGCGGAGCCAAGAGCAGAGCCGATCCCTGAGCCCAGCCCAACGCCGAGAGCAGACAAGGCGAGAGCCGAGCCTCGAGCCCAGCCTAGAGTCGA
The DNA here is from genome assembly GCF_965140245.1 of Athene noctua. Lineage (NCBI taxonomy): Eukaryota > Metazoa > Chordata > Aves > Strigiformes > Strigidae > Athene > Athene noctua. Next base: position 1,006,872 of record NC_134048.1, on the reverse strand, counting down.
GTCCAGAGCCGAGCCCAGAGCCGAGCCTCGAGCCGAGCCCCGAGCCCAGCCTAGAGCCGAGGCGAGCCGAGTCCAGAGCCGAACCCAGATCCGAGCCCCGAGCCCAGCCTAGATCCGAGCCGAGTCCAGAGCCGAGCCGAGAGTGGGGCGAGAGCTGAGCCTCGAGCCGAGCCATGAGCAGAGCCGATCATTGAGCCCAGCCCAAAGCCGAGTACAGACAAGTCCAGAGCCGAGCCTCGAGCCCAGCCTAGAACCGATTCCAGAGACGAGCCCAGAGCCGAGCCACGCGCCCAGCCTAGAGCCGAGAGTAGACAAGCCCAGAGCCGAGCCTCAAGCCCAACCTAGAGCCGAGTCCAGACACGAGCCCAGAGCCGAGCCACAAGCCCAGCCTAGAGCCGAGCCGAGGCCAGAGCCCAGCCTAGAGACGAGCCCAGAGCCGAGCCTCGAGCCGAGCCCCGAGCCCAGACGAGCACAGAGCCCAGAGCCGAGCCTCGAGATTAGCCCCGAACATTCCCCAAGCCCAGCCTAAGACCGAGGCGAGCCGAGTCCAGAGCCGAACCCAGATCCGAGCCCCGTGCCCAGCCTAGACACGAGCCGAGGCTAGAGCCCAGCCTAGAGCCGAGTCCAGAGCCGAGCCCAGAGCCGAGCTTCGAGACGAGCCCCGAGACAATCCCCAAGCCAAGCCTAGAGCCGAGGCGAGCCGAGGCCAGACCCGAAGCCAGATCCGATACCCGAGCCCAGCCTAGAGCCGAGCCGAGTCCAGAGCCGAGCTACGAGCGCAGCCTAGAGCCGAGTTCAGAGCCGAGCCCAGAGCCGAGCCTCGAGTCGAGCCCCGAGCCCAGCCAAGCACAGAGCCCAGAGCCGAGCCTCGAGACGAGCCCCGAGACAATCCCCAAGCCCAGCCTAGAGCCGAAGCGAGCCGAGTCCAGAGCCGAACCGAGATCCGAGCCCCGAGCCCAGCCTAGAGGCGAACCGAGCCCAGAGCCCAGCCTAGAGGCGAGCCCAGAGCCGAGTATTGAGCCGAGACTCGAGCCGAGCCCCGAGCCCAGCCGAGCACAGAGCCCAGAGCCGAGCCTCAAGACGAGCCCCGAGACAATCCCCAAGCCCAGCCTAGAGCCGAGGCGAGCCGTGTCCAGAGCCGAACCCAGATCCGAGACCCGAGCCCGGCCTAGAGCCGAGACGAGCCCAGAGCCCAGCCTAGAGCCGAGCCTCGAGCCGAGCCCAGAGCCCAGCCAAGCACAGAGCCCAGAGCCGAGCCTCGAGACGAGCCCCGAGACAATCCCAAAGCCCAGCCTAGATCCGAGGAGAACCGAGTCTACAGCCGAACCCAGATCCGAGCCCCGAGCCCAGCCTAGAGCCGAGACGAGTCCAGAGCCGAGCCGAGAGTTGGGCGCGAGCTGAGCCTCGAGCCGAGCCAAGAGCAGAGCCGATCCCTGAGCCCAGCCCAACGCCGAAAGCAGAAAATCCTAGAGACGAGCCTCGAGCCCAGCCTAGAGTCCAGTCCAGAGCCGAATTCAGAGCCGAGCCTCGAGACGAGCCCCGAGACAATCCCCAAGCCCAGCCTAGAACCGAGGCGAGCCAAGTCCAGAGCCGAACCCAGATCCGAGCACCGAGCCCAGCCTAGAGCCGAGTCCAGAGCGGAGCCCAGAGCCGAGCCTCGAGACGAGCCCCGAGACCATCCCCAAGCCCAGCCTAGAGCCGAAACGAGCCGAGTCCAGAGCCGAACCCAGATCCGAGCCCCGAGCCCAGCCTAGAGCCGAGTCCAGAGCCGAGCCCAGAGCCGAGCCTCGAGCTGAGCCCCGAGCCCAGCCGAGCACAGAGCCCAGAGCCGAGCCTCGAGACGAGCCCCGAGACAATCCCCAAGCCCAGCCTAGAGCCGAGGTGAGCCGAGTCCAGAGCCGAACCCCGATCCGAGCCCGGAGCCCAAACTAGAGCCGAGCCGAGTCCAGAGCCGAGCCCAGAGCCGAGCCTCGAGCCGAGCCCAGAGACAATCCCCAAGACCAGCCTACAGCCGAGGCGAGCCGAGTCCAGAGCCGAACCCAGATCCGAGCCCCGTGCCCAGCCTAGAGCCGAGCCGAGGCTAGAGCCCAGCCAAGAGGCGAGCCCAGAGCCGAGCCTCGAGTCGAGCGCCGAACCCAGGCGAGCACAGAGCCCAGAGCCGAGCCTCGAGACGAGCCCCGAGACTATCCCTAAGCCCAGCCTAGAGCCGAGGCGAGCCGAGTCCAGAGCCGAACCCAGATCCGAGCCCCGAGCCCAGCCTAGAGCCGAGCCGAGTCCAGAGCCGAGCTACGAGCGCAGCCTAGAGCCGAGTCCAGAGCCGAACCCCGAGCCGAGCCTCGAGCCGAGCCCCGAGCCCAGGCGAGCCCAGAGCCCAGAGCCGAGCCTCGAGACGAGCCCCGAGACAATCCCCAAGCCCAGCCTAGAGCCGAGGAGAGCCGAGGCCAATGCCGAACCCAGATCCGAGCCCCGAGCCCAGCCTAGAGCCGAGCCGAGTCCAGAGCCGAGCCCAGAGTCGGGCGTGATCTGAGCCTCGAGCCGAGCCAAGAGCAGAGCCGATCCCTGAGCTCAGCCCAAAACCGAGAGAAGACAAGCCCAGAGCCGAGCCTCGAGCCCAGCCTAGAGCCGAGTCCAGAGCCGAGCCCAGAGCCGAGACTCGAGCCGAGCCCCGAGCCCAGCAGAGCACAGAGCCCACAGCCGAGCCTCGAGACGAGCCCCGAGACAATCCCCAAGCCCAGCCTAGAGCCGAGGCGAGCCGAGGCCAGAGCCAAAGCCAGATCCGAGCCCCGAGCCCAGCCTAGAGCCGAGCCGAGTCCAGAGCCGAGATACGAGCGCAGCCTAGAGCCGAGTCCAGAGCCGAGCCCAGAGCCGAGCCTCGAGTCGAGCACCGAGACAATCCCCAAGTCCAGCCTAGAGCCGAAGCGAGCCGAGTCCAGAGCCGAACCGAGATCAGAGCCCCGAGCCCAGCCTAGAGGCGAACCGAGCCCAGAGCCCAGCCTAGAGGCGAGCCCAGAGCCAAGTATTGAGCCGAGACTCGAGCCGAGCCCCGAGCCCAGCCGAGCCCCGAGCCCAGAGCTGAGCCTCAAGACGAGCCCCGAGACAATCCCCAAGTCCAGCCTAGAGCCGAGGCGAGCCGTGTCCAGAGCCGAACCCAGATCCGAGACCCGAGCCCGGCCTAGAGCCGAGCCGAGCCCCGAGCCCAGCCAAGCACAGAGCCCAGAACGGAGCCTCGAGCCGAGCCCCGAGACTATCCCCAAGCCCAGCCTAGAGCCGAGGCGAGCCGAGTCCAGAGCCGAACCCAGATCCGAGCCCCGAGCACAGCCTAGAGCCGAGCCAAGCCGAGTCAAGAGCCGAGCCCAGAGCCGGTCCCGAGCTGAGCCTCGAGGCGAGCCAAGAGCAGAGCCGATCCCTGAGCCCAGCCCAGAGCCAAGCCGAGCCAGCTCAGAGCCGAGCCTCAAGCCGATCCCCGAGCCCAGCCCAGAGCCGAGTCGAGCTGAGCCCAGAGCCGATCCCTGAGCCCAGCCAGCCCAGAGCCGAGCCCCAAGCCATGCCTCGCCAAGTGCCGAGCCGAGCCCAGAGCCGATACCCTAGCCCAGCGCAGAGCAAAACCTCGAGTCGTGCCTAGCACAGAGCCCAGAGCCAATCCCCTAGACCAGCCATGAGCTGAGCCCCGAGCCAAACCTCGAGCCGAGCCTAGCCCAGAGTCCAGAGCCCAAGCCTCGAGCCGAGTTCAGGGTCGATCCCCGAGCCCAAATCAGAGTCGAGCAGAGCCGAGCTGAGAGCCCAGAGCCGATACACTAGCCCAGCCCAGAGCCAAACAACGAGCCGAGCCCCGAGCCGAGCCTCTAGCCTAGCCCAGAGAGTGAACCGATCCCCTAGCCAAGCCCAGAGCCCGGCCCCGAAACGTCCCTCTAGCCGAGCCACGCCCACCCCAAAGCCGAGATGAGACGAGCCCAGAGCCGATGCACGAACCGAGCCCCGAGCCGAGCCGAGTCCAGAGCCGAGCTGCGCCAAGCCCAGTGCTGAACCCCAAGCCGAGCCCAGAGCCGAACTTCAAGGCGAGCCCCGACCCAAGCCTCGAGCCGAGTCGAGCCCAGAGACCAGAGCCAATAACCTAGCCCAGACCAGAACCGATCCCCGAGCCGAGACCAAACAGAGCCACTAGCCAAGAGCCGAGTCCAGAGCCGAGCCGATCCCCGAGCCCAGCCCCGATCCGAACAGAGCCGAGCCCAGAGCCCGGCCCCGAACCGAGCCTCGAGCCGAGCCAAGAGCAGAGCCGATCCCCGAGCACAGCCCAAAGCCGAGAATAGAGAAGCCCAGAGCCGAGCTTCGAGCCCAGCCTAGAGCCGAGTCCAGAGCCGAGCCCAGAGCCGAGCCTCGAGCCGAGTCGAACCCAGAGCCCAGAGCCGATCCCCTAGCCCAGCCCAGAGCCGAGACGAGCCAGCCCAGAGACGAGCCTCGAGCCCAGCCCCGAGCCCAGCGCTGAGCCGTGCCTCGGCAATCGCTGAGCAGAGCCCAGATCCCAGAGACGATACCCTAGATCAGCCCAGAGCCGAGCCCAGAAGCGAACCTCGAGCCGAGCCCCAAGCCAAGCCTCGAGCCGATACCCTAATCCACCCCCGAGCCGAGCCGAGTCGAGCTCGGAGCCGAGCCTCGAGCCGAGGCCCCAGCTCAGCCAATAGACCTGCCCAGAGCCGAGCAGAGCCAATCACAGAGCGGAGTCTAGCCAAAGACCGAGCCGAGCCCAGAGCCGGCCCCGAGCCGAGCGGAACCCAGATCCGAGCCCTGAGCCCAGCCTAGAGAGGAGCCGACCACAGAGCCCATCCCCGAGTCGAGCCCAGACAGAGCCACTAGCCAAGAGCCGTGCCGAAAACTGAGCCGAGCCCAGCCCATAGACGAACCCCGAGCCCAGCCCAGAGCCGAGCAGAGTCCATAGCCGATCCTTGAGCCGAGGCCCGAGCCAAGCCTCGAGCCTAGTTTAGCCCAGAGCAGATCCCCTAGCCCAGCCCAGAGCTGAGCCGAGCCGAACCCAGAGCCGATCCCTGAGCTCAGCCCAGAGCCGAGACTAGCCAGCCCAGAGCCGAGCCTCGAGCCCAGCCCCGTGCCCAGCCCTGAGCCGTGCCTCGGCAAGCGCCGAACAGAGCCCAGATCCCAGAGCCGATACCCTAGTCCACCCAGAGCCGAGCTGAGTCGAGCCAAGAGCCCAGAGCCAATCCCTGAGCCCAGCCCAAAGCTGAGAGCAGACAAGCCCAGAGCCGAGCCTCGAGCCCAGCCTAGAGCCGAGGCAAGCTGAGTCCAGAGCCGAACCCAGATCCGAGCCCCCAGCCCAGCCTAGATCCGAGCAGATCCGAGTCCAGAGCCGAGTCCAGTGCCGGCTCTGAGCCGAGCCGAACCCAGAGCCCAGCCTCGAGCCGAGCCTCGAGCCGAGTCCAGGGTCGATAACCGAGCCCAACTCAGAGCCGAGCCCAGAGCCCGGCCCCGAGCCGAGCCCAGAGTCGATCCTCGAGTCGATGCCCGAGCCAAGCCTCGAGCCGACTCGAGCCCAGAGCCAATCCCCTAGCCCAGCACAGAGCTGAGCCGAGCCGAACCCAGAGCCGATCCCTGAGCCCAGCCCAGAGCCGAGACGAGCCAGCCCAGAGCTGAGCCTCGAGCCCAGCCCTGAGCCCAGCCCTGAGCCGTGCCTCGGCAAGCACCGAGCAGAGCCCACATCCCAGAGCCGATACCCTAGATCAGGCCAGAGCCGAGCCCAGAAACGAACCTCGAGCCGAGCCCCGAGCCAAGCCTCGAGCCGAGCCTAGACCCCAGAGCCGATACCCTAATCCACCCCAGAGCCGAGCAGAATCGAGCTCAGAGCTGAGCCTCGAGCCGAGGCCCCAGCCCAGCCCATAGCCCTGCCCAGAGCCGAGCAGAGACGATCACAGAGCGGAGACTAGCTGAAGACCGAGCCGAACCCAGAGGCCAGGCTCGAGCCTCGCCTCGTCAAGTGCCGCGCCAACCCCAGAGCCCAGAGCCGATACCCTAGCCCAGCCCAGAGCAAAACCTCGAGCCGAGCCTAGCCCAGAGCCCTGAGCCAATCCCCTAGACCAGCCATGAGCCGAGCCCCGAGACAAGCCTCAAGCAGAGCCTAGCCCAGAGCCCAGAGCCAATCCCCGAGAGCAGCCCAGAGCCGAGCCTCTAGCTGAGTCCAGGGTCGATCCCCGAGCCAAACTCAGAGCCAAGCAGAGCCGAGCCCAGAGCCCGGCACGGAAACGAGCCTCGAGCCGAGCCAAGAGCAGAGCCGATCCCTCAGCCCAGCCCAAAGCCGAGAGCAGACACGTCCAGAGGCGAGCCTCGAGCCCAGCCTCGAGCCGAGTCCAGAGCCGAACCCAGAGCCGAGCCTCGAGCCGAGCCCCGAGATCAGCCGAGCACAGAGCCCAGAGCCGAGCCTCGAGACGAGCCTTGAGACAATCCCCAAGCCCAGCCTAGAGCCGAGGCGAGCCGAGTCCAGAGCCAAACCCAGATCCGAACCCCGACCCCAGCCTAGAGCCGAGGCAAGCCGAGTCCAGAGCCGAGCGCAGAGCCGGGCGCGAGGTGAGCCTCGAGCCGATCCCTGAGCCCAGCCCAAAGCCGAGAGCAGACAAGCAGAGAGACGAACCTCGAGCACAGCCTAGAGACGAGTCCAGAGCCGAGCCCAGAGCCGGGTTCAGGGTCGAGCCCTGAGCCCAACTCCGAGGCGAGCCCAGAGCCCAGCCCCGAGCGAAGTCAATCGCCGAGCCGAGCCCAGAGCCGGACCCGAACAGAGCGGAACCCAGATCCGAGCCCTGAGCCCAGCCTAGAGCCAAGCCGAGCACAGAGCCCAGCCTAGAGCCGAGTCCAGAGACGAGCCCAGAGCCGAGCGTCGAGACGAGCCCCGAGATAATCCCCAAGCCCAGCCTAGAGCCGAGGCGAGCCGAGTCCAGAGCCGAACCCAGATCCGAGCCCCGAGCACAGCCTAGAGCCGAGCCAAGCCGAGTCAAGAGCCGAGCCCAGAGCCGGTCCCGAGCTGGGCCTCGAGGCGAGCCAAGAGCAGAGCCGATCCCTGAGCCCAGCCCAGTGCCGAGAGCAGACCAGCCCAGAGCCAAGCCTCGAGATCAGTCCAGGGTCGATCCCCGAGCCCAACTCAGAACCGAGCAAAGCCAAGTCCAGAGCCCGGCCCCGAACCGAGCCTCGAGCCGAGCCAAGAGCGGAGTCGATCCCTGAGCCCAGCCCAAAGCCGAGAGCAGACAAGTCCAGAGCCGAGCCTCGAGCCCAGAGCCGATCCCCTAGCCCAGCACAGAGCTGAGCTGAGCCGAACCCAGAGCCGATCCCTGAGCCCAGCCCAGAGCCGAGACGAGCCAGCCCAGAGCTGAGCCTCGAGCCCAGCCCTGAGCCCAGCCCTGAGCCGTGCCTCGGCAAGCACCGAGTAGAGCCCACATCCCAGAGCCGATACCCTAAATCAGGCCAGAGCCGAGCCCAGAAACGAACCTCGAGCCGAGCCCCGAGCCAAGCCTCGAGCTGAGCCTAGACCCCAGAGCCGATACCCTAATCCACCCCAGAGCCGAGCAGAATCGAGCTCAGAGCTGAGCCTCGAGCCGAGGCCCCAGCCCAGCCCATAGCCCTGCCCAGAGCCGAGCAGAGACGATCACAGAGCGGAGACTAGCTGAAGACCGAGCCGAACCCAGAGCCCAGGCTCGAGCCTCGCCTCGTCAAGTGCCGCGCCAACCCCAGAGCCCAGAGCCGATACCCTAGCCCAGCCCAGAGCAAAACCTCGAGCCGAGCCTAGCCCAGAGCCCTGAGCCAATCCCCTAGACCAGCCATGAGCCGAGCCCCGAGACAAGCCTCAAGCAGAGCCTAGCCCAGAGCCCAGAGCCAATCCCCGAGAGCAGCCCAGAGCCGAGCCTCTAGCCGAGTCCAGGGTCGATCCCCGAGCCCAACTCAGAGCCAAGCAGAGCCGAGCCCAGAGCCCGGCACGGAAACGAGCCTCGAGCCGAGCCAAGAGCAGAGCCGATCCCTCAGCCCAGCCCAAAGCCGAGAGCAGACACGTCCAGAGGCGAGCCTCGAGCCCAGCCTCGAGCCGAGTCCAGAGCCGAACCCAGAGCCGAGCCTCGAGCCGAGCCCCGAGATCAGCCGAGCACAGAGCCCAGAGCCGAGCCTCGAGACGAGCCTTGAGACAATCCCCAAGCCCAGCCTAGAGCCGAGGCGAGCCGAGTCCAGAGCCAAACCCAGATCCGAACCCCGACCCCAGCCTAGAGCCGAGGCAAGCCGAGTCCAGAGCCGAGCGCAGAGCCGGGCGCGAGGTGAGCCTCGAGCCGATCCCTGAGCCCAGCCCAAAGCCGAGAGCAGACAAGCAGAGAGACGAACCTCGAGCACAGCCTAGAGACGAGTCCAGAGCCGAGCCCAGAGCCGGGTTCAGGGTCGAGCCCTGAGCCCAACTCCGAGGCGAGCCCAGAGCCCAGCCCCGAGCGAAGTCAATCGCCGAGCCGAGCCCAGAGCCGGACCCGAACAGAGCGGAACCCAGATCCGAGCCCTGAGCCCAGCCTAGAGCCAAGCCGAGCACAGAGCCCAGCCTAGAGCCGAGTCCAGAGACGAGCCCAGAGCCGAGCGTCGAGACGAGCCCCGAGATAATCCCCAAGCCCAGCCTAGAGCCGAGGCGAGCCGAGTCCAGAGCCGAACCCAGATCCGAGCCCCGAGCACAGCCTAGAGCCGAGCCAAGCCGAGTCAAGAGCCGAGCCCAGAGCCGGTCCCGAGCTGAGCCTCGAGGCGAGCCAAGAGCAGAGCCGATCCCTGAGCCCAGCCCAGTGCCGAGAGCAGACCAGCCCAGAGCCAAGCCTCGAGATCAGTCCAGGGTCGATCCCCGAGCCCAACTCAGAACCGAGCAAAGCCAAGTCCAGAGCCCGGCCCCGAACCGAGCCTCGAGCCGAGCCAAGAGCGGAGTCGATCCCTGAGCCCAGCCCAAAGCCGAGAGCAGACAAGTCCAGAGCCGAGCCTCGAGCCCAGAGCCGATCCCCTAGCCCAGCACAGAGCTGAGCCGAGCCGAACCCAGAGCCGATCCCTGAGCCCAGCCCAGAGCCGAGACGAGCCAGCCCAGAGCTGAGCCTCGAGCCCAGCCCTGAGCCCAGCCCTGAGCCGTGCCTCGGCAAGCACCGAGTAGAGCCCACATCCCAGAGCCGATACCCTAAATCAGGCCAGAGCCGAGCCCAGAAACGAACCTCGAGCCGAGCCCCGAGCCAAGCCTCGAGCCGAACCTAGACCCCAGAGCCGATACCCTAATCCACCCCAGAGCCGAGCAGAATCGAGCTCAGAGCTGAGCCTCGAGCCGAGGCCCCAGCCCAGCCCATAGCCCTGCCCAGAGCCGAGCAGAGACGATCACAGAGCGGAGACTAGCTGAAGACCGAGCCGAACCCAGAGCCCAGGCTCGAGCCTCGCCTCGTCAAGTGCCGCGCCAACCCCAGAGCCCAGAGCCGATACCCTAGCCCAGCCCAGAGCAAAACCTCGAGCCGAGCCTAGCCCAGAGCCCTGAGCCAATCCCCTAGACCAGCCATGAGCCGAGCCCCGAGACAAGCCTCAAGCAGAGCCTAGCCCAGAGCCCAGAGCCAATCCCCGAGAGCAGCCCAGAGCCGAGCCTCTAGCCGAGTCCAGGGTCGATCCCCGAGCCCAACTCAGAGCCAAGCAGAGCCGAGCCCAGAGCCCGGCACGGAAACGAGCCTCGAGCCGAGCCAAGAGCAGAGCCGATCCCTCAGCCCAGCCCAAAGCCGAGAGCAGACACGTCCAGAGGCGAGCCTCGAGCCCAGCCTCGAGCCGAGTCCAGAGCCGAACCCAGAGCCGAGCCTCGAGCCGAGCCCCGAGATCAGCCGAGCACAGAGCCCAGAGCCGAGCCTCGAGACGAGCCTTGAGACAATCCCCAAGCCCAGCCTAGAGCCGAGGCGAGCCGAGTCCAGAGCCAAACCCAGATCCGAACCCCGACCCCAGCCTAGAGCCGAGGCAAGCCGAGTCCAGAGCCGAGCGCAGAGCCGGGCGCGAGGTGAGCCTCGAGCCGATCCCTGAGCCCAGCCCAAAGCCGAGAGCAGACAAGCAGAGAGACGAACCTCGAGCACAGCCTAGAGACGAGTCCAGAGCCGAGCCCAGAGCCGGGTTCAGGGTCGAGCCCTGAGCCCAACTCCGAGGCGAGCCCAGAGCCCAGCCCCGAGCGAAGTCAATCGCCGAGCCGAGCCCAGAGCCGGACCCGAACAGAGCGGAACCCAGATCCGAGCCCTGAGCCCAGCCTAGAGCCAAGCCGAGCACAGAGCCCAGCCTAGAGCCGAGTCCAGAGACGAGCCCAGAGCCGAGCGTCGAGACGAGCCCCGAGATAATCCCCAAGCCCAGCCTAGAGCCGAGGCGAGCCGAGTCCAGAGCCGAACCCAGATCCGAGCCCCGAGCACAGCCTAGAGCCGAGCCAAGCCGAGTCAAGAGCCGAGCCCAGAGCCGGTCCCGAGCTGAGCCTCGAGGCGAGCCAAGAGCAGAGCCGATCCCTGAGCCCAGCCCAGTGCCGAGAGCAGACCAGCCCAGAGCCAAGCCTCGAGATCAGTCCAGGGTCGATCCCCGAGCCCAACTCAGAACCGAGCAAAGCCAAGTCCAGAGCCCGGCCCCGAACCGAGCCTCGAGCCGAGCCAAGAGCGGAGTCGATCCCTGAGCCCAGCCCAAAGCCGAGAGCAGACAAGTCCAGAGCCGAGCCTCGAGCCCAGAGCCGATCCCCTAGCCCAGCACAGAGCTGAGCCGAGCCGAACCCAGAGCCGATCCCTGAGCCCAGCCCAGAGCCGAGACGAGCCAGCCCAGAGCTGAGCCTCGAGCCCAGCCCTGAGCCCAGCCCTGAGCCGTGCCTCGGCAAGCACCGAGTAGAGCCCACATCCCAGAGCCGATACCCTAAATCAGGCCAGAGCCGAGCCCAGAAACGAACCTCGAGCCGAGCCCCGAGCCAAGCCTCGAGCCGAACCTAGACCCCAGAGCCGATACCCTAATCCACCCCAGAGCCGAGCAGAATCGAGCTCAGAGCTGAGCCTCGAGCCGAGGCCCCAGCCCAGCCCATAGCCCTGCCCAGAGCCGAGCAGAGACGATCACAGAGCGGAGACTAGCTGAAGACCGAGCCGAACCCAGAGCCCAGGCTCGAGCCTCGCCTCGTCAAGTGCCGCGCCAACCCCAGAGCCCAGAGCCGATACCCTAGCCCAGCCCAGAGCAAAACCTCGAGTCGAGCCTAGCCCAGAGCCCTGAGCCAATCCCCTAGACCAGCCATGAGCCGAGCCCCGAGACAAGCCTCAAGCAGAGCCTAGCCCAGAGCCCAGAGCCAATCCCCGAGAGCAGCCCAGAGCCGAGCCTCTAGCCGAGTCCAGGGTCGATCCCCGAGCCCAACTCAGAGCCAAGCAGAGCCGAGCCCAGAGCCCGGCACGGAAACGAGCCTCGAGCCGAGCCAAGAGCAGAGCCGATCCCTCAGCCCAGCCCAAAGCCGAGAGCAGACACGTCCAGAGGCGAGCCTCGAGCCCAGCCTCGAGCCGAGTCCAGAGCCGAACCCAGAGCCGAGCCTCGAGCCGAGCCCCGAGATCAGCCGAGCACAGAGCCCAGAGCCGAGCCTCGAGACGAGCCTTGAGACAATCCCCAAGCCCAGCCTAGAGCCGAGGCGAGCCGAGTCCAGAGCCAAACCCAGATCCGAACCCCGACCCCAGCCTAGAGCCGAGGCAAGCCGAGTCCAGAGCCGAGCGCAGAGCCGGGCGCGAGGTGAGCCTCGAGCCGATCCCTGAGCCCAGCCCAAAGCCGAGAGCAGACAAGCAGAGAGACGAACCTCGAGCACAGCCTAGAGACGAGTCCAGAGCCGAGCCCAGAGCCGGGTTCAGGGTCGAGCCCTGAGCCCAACTCCGAGGCGAGCCCAGAGCCCAGCCCCGAGCGAAGTCAATCGCCGAGCCGAGCCCAGAGCCGGACCCGAACAGAGCGGAACCCAGATCCGAGCCCTGAGCCCAGCCTAGAGCCAAGCCGAGCACAGAGCACAGCCTAGAGCCGAGTCCAGAGCCGAGTCCAGAGCCGAGCCTCGAGCCGAGCCCCGAGCCCGGCTCACAGCCGAGCCGAGCAGAGCCAAGATACCGACCCTGAGCCGAGCCCACACCGAACCTCGAGCCGAGGCCTGAGCCCAACCTAGAGCCAAGCAGAGTCCTGATCCGAGCCTCGAGCCCAGCCTAGAGCTGAGTCCAGGGCCGAGCCTCGAGCTGAGCCCCAAGCCCGGCTTACAGCCGAGCCGAGCCGAGCCCAGAGACCAGCACTCTGCCGAGCCCAGAGCCGAACCTCTAGCCGAGGTCCGAGCCAAACCTCGAGCCGAGTCGAGCTTAGAGCCCAGAGCCGATGCCCTAGCCCAGCCCAGAACCGAAACGAGCCAGCCCAGAGCCGAGCTTCGAGCCCAGCCCCGAGCCCAGCCCAGAGCCCAGCCCTGAGCCGTGCCTCGGAAAGCGCCGGGCAGAGCCCAGATCCCAGAGCCGATACCCTAGTCCAGCCCAGAGCCGAGGCTCGAGCCGAGTCCAGAGCCAGGCCCCGAACCGCGCCTCGAGCCGAGCCAAGAGCGGAGCCGATCCCTGAGCCCAGTCTAAAGCCGAGAGAAGACAAGCCCAGAGCCAAGCCTCCAGCCCAGCCTAGAGCCGAGTCCAGGGCCAAACCCGGACCCCGGCTCACAGCCGAGCCCAGAGCCGAGCCCAGAGACCGGACCGCGCTGATCCCAGAGCCGAACCTCGAGCTGAGGCCAGAGCCAAGCCTCGAGCCGAGTCGAGCCGAGATCCCAGAGCGGATACCCTAGCCCAGGCCAGAGCTGAGTCGAGCCGAACCCAGAGCCGATCCCTGAGACCAGCCCAGAGCCGAGAGGAGCCAGGCCAGAGCCGAGCCTCAAGCCCAGCCCCGAGCCCCGCCCTGAGCCGTGCCCCGGCAAGCGCCGAGCAGAGCCCAGATCCCAGAGCCAATACCCTAGATCAGCCTAGAGCTGAGCCCCGAACCGAACCTCGAGCCGAGCCTCGAGCCGAGCCTAGACCCCAAAGCCGAATCCCTAATCCACCCCAGAGCCGAGCCGAGTCGAGCTCAGAGCCGACCTCGAGCCGAGGCCCCAGCCCAGCCCACAGCCCTGCCCAGAGCCGAGCAGAGCCGATCACAGAGCGGAGTCTAGCCGAAGACCGATGCGAGCCAGGAGCCCAGCCCCGAGGCAAGTCAAGCGCCGAGCCGAGCCCACAGCTGAGCCCAGAGCCGGCCCCGAGCCGAGCGGAACCCAGATCCGAGCCCTGAGCCCAGCCTAGAGCCGAGCCGAGCACAGAGCCCGGCCTCGAGCTGAGCCTCGCCAAGCACCGAGCCGACCGCAGAGCCAATCCCCGAGTCGAGCCCAGACAGAGCCACTAGCCAAGAGCCGTGCCGAAAACTGAGCCGAGCCGAGCCCATAGCCGAACCCCGAGCCAAGCCCAGAGCCGAGCCGAGCCGAGTCCAGATCCGAGACCCGAGCCCGGACTAGAGCCGAGCAGAGCCGAGTCCAGAGACCAGCCCAGAAATGAGCCTCGAGCCGAGACCCGAGACGAGCCTCGAGCCGAGTCAAGACCAGAGCTGATCCCTGAGCCCAGCCCAAAGCCAAGAGGAGACGAGCCCCAAGATGATTCACGAGCCCAGCCCAGAGCCGAGCCGAGCCACCCCAGAGCCGAGCCTCGAGCCGAGCCCCGAGCCGAGTCCATGGTCGATCCCCGAGCCCAACTCAGAGCCGAGCAGAGCCGAGACCAGAGCCCAGCCCCGAGCCAAGTCAAGCGCCGAGCCGACTTCAGAGCCGGCCCAGAGCCGGCCCCGAGCCGAGCCCTGAGCCCTGCCGAGCACAGAGCCCAGAGCCGAGCCTCGAGCCGAGCCTCGAGACAATCCCCAAGCCCAGCCTAGAGCCGAGTCGAGCCGAGTCCAGAGCCGAACCCAGATCCGAGCCCAGAGCCCAGCCTAGAGCCGAGCCCAGAGCCGTGAGCTGATCCTCTAGGCAAGCCCAGAGCCGGCCCCGAAACGTCCCTCGAGCCGAGCCACGCCCAGCCCAAAGCCGAGACGAGACGAGCCCAGAGCTGAGGCACGAGCCGAGCCCCGAGCCGAGCTGCGCCGAGCCCAGTGCCGAACCTCAAGCCGAGCCCAGAGCCGAACCTCAAGCCGAGCCCCGACCCAAGCCTCGAGCCGAGCCGAGCCCAGAGACCAGAGCCGATAACCTAGCCCAGACCAGAACCGATCTCCGAGCCGAGCCCAAACAGAGCCACTAGCCAAGAGCCCTGCTGAACACTGAGCCGAGCCGAGGCCAGAGCCGATCCCCGAGCCCAGCCCAGAGCCGAGCCGAGCTGAACCCAGAGCACGGCCCCGAACCGAGCCTCGAGCCGAGCCAGCTCAGAGCCGAGCCTCGAGCCGATTCCTGAGCCCAGCCCAGAGCCGAGCCGAGCTGAGCCCAGAGCCGATCTCTGAGCCCAGCCAGCCCAGAGTAGAGCCCCGAGCCGTGCCTCGCCAAGCGCCGAGCCGAGCCCAGAGCCCAGAGCCGATACACTAGCCCAGCCCAGAGGAAAACCTGGAGCCGAGCCTAGCCCAGAGCCCAGAGCAAATCCCCTGTACCAGCCATGAGCGGAGCCCCGAGCCAAACCTCGAGCCGAGCCTAGCCCAGAGCCCAGTGCCAATCCCCTAGACCAAACCAGAGCCGAGCCTCGAGCCGAGTCCAGGGTCGATCCCCGAACCCAACTCAGAGCCGAGCAGAGCCGAGCCCAGAGCCCGGCCCCGAACCGAGCCTCAAGCCCAGCCTAGAGCCGAGCCGAGCACAGAGCCAGCCTAGAGCCGAGCCCAGACCGAATCTCGAGCCGAGACCCGAGCCCAGCCTAGAGGGGAGCAGAGTCCAGAGACGAACCTCAAGCCCAACCTAGAGCCGAGTCCAGGGCCGAGCTTCGATCTGAGCCCCGAGCCCGGCTTATAGCTGAGCCGTGCCGAGCCCAAAGACCGGCACCGAGCCGAGCCCAGACCGAACCTCGAGCCAAGGTCCGAGCCAAACCTCGAGCAGAGTCGAGCCCCAGAGCCCAGAACCGATGCCCTAGCCCAGCCCAGAGCTGAGCCGAGCTGATCCCTGAGCCTAGCCCAGAACAGAGCCGAGCCAGCCCAGAGCCCAGCCTAGAGCCCAGCCTTGAGCCGTACCTCGCAAGTGCCGGGCAGAGCCCAGATCCCAGAGCCGATACCCTATCCGAGCCCAGAGCCGAGCCTAGAGCCGAGTCCAGGGTCGATCCCTGAGCCAAACTCAGAGCCGAGCAGAGCCGAGCCCAGAGCCCGGCCCCGAACCGAGGCTCGAGCCGAGCCAAGAGCGGAGCAGATCCCTGAGCCCAGCCCAAAGCCGAGAGGACGCAAGCCCAGAGCCGAGCCTCGAGCCCAGACTAGAGCCGAGTCCAGAGCCAAACCCAGAGCCGAGCCTCGAGCCAAGCCCCGAGCCTGGCTCGCTGCCGAGCCCCGAGCCGAGCCCAGACCGAACCTCGAGCCGAGCCAGAGCCCAGCCTAGAGCCGAGCCGAGCCCAGAGCCGATCCTCGAGACCAGCCCAGAGCTGAGCCGAGACGAACCCATAGCCGAACCCTGAGCCCAGCCCAGAGCCGAGCCGAGCCAGCCCAGAACCGAGCTTCGAGCCCATCCCCGAGACCAGCCCTGAGCCGTGCCTCAGCAAGCGCCGAGCAGAGCCCAGATCCCAGAGCCGATACCCTAGATCAGCCCAGAGCCGAGCCCAGAACCGAACCTCGAGCCCAGCCCTGAGCCAAGCCTAGAGCCGATCAGAGTCCAGAGCCCAGCCTAGAGCCGAGTCCAGATCAGAGCCTCGAGCCTAGCCCCGAGCCAAGCCTCGAGTCGAGCCTACACCCCAGAGCAGATACCCTAATCCACCCCAGAGCCGAGCCGAGTCGAGCTCAGAGCCGAGCCTCGAGCCGAGGCCCCAGCCCAGCCCATAGCCCTGCCCAGAGCCGAGCAGAGCCGATCACAGAGCGGAGTCTAGCTGAAGACCGAGCCGAGCCCAGAGCCCAGCCCCGAGCCAAGTCAAGTGCCGAGCCGAGCCCAGAGCCGAGCCCAGAGCCGGCCCCGAGCCGAGCCTCGAGCCGAGCCAAGAGCGGAGCCGATCCCTGAGCCCAGCCCAAAGCCGAGAGGAGGCAAGCCCAGAGCCGAGCCTAGAGCCCAGCCTAGAGCCGAGTCCAGAGCCGAGCCTCGAGCCGAGCCCCGAGCCCGGCCGAGCACAGAGCCCAGAGCCGAGCCTCGAGACGAGCCCCGAGACAATCCCCAAGCCCAGCCTAGAGCCGAGGCGAGCCGAGTCCAGAGCCGAGCCCAGAGACGGCCCCGAGCCGAGCCGAACCGAGAGCCCAGCCTCGTGCCTCGCCTCGCCAAGTGCTGAGCCGACCCCAGAGCCCAGAGCCGATACACTAGCCCAGCCCAGAGCCGAACAACAAGCCGAGCCCCGAGCCGAGCCTCGAGCCGAGCCCAGAGCCGTGAGCCTAGCCAAGCCAAGAGCCCGGCCCCGAAACGTCCCTCGAGCCGAGCCACGCCCAGCCCAAAGCCGAGACGAGAAGTACCCAGAGCCGAGGCATGATCCGAGCCCCGAGCCGAGGCGAGCCGAGTCCAGAGCCGAACCCAGATCCGAGCCCCGAGCCCAGCCTAGAGCCTAGGCGAGACGATTCCAGAGCCCGGCCCCGAACCGAGCCTCGAGCCGAGCCAAGAGCAGAGCCGATCCCTGAGCACAGCCCAAAGCCGAGAATAGACAAGCCCAGAGCCGAGCTTCGAGCCCAGACTAGAGCCGAGTCCAGAGCCAAACCCAGAGCCGAGCCTCGAGCCAAGCCCCGAGCCTGGCTCGCTGCCGAGCCCCGAGCCGAGCCCAGACCGAACCTCGAGCCGAGCCAGAGCCCAGCCTAGAGCCGAGCCGAGCCCAGAGCCGATCCTCGAGACCAGCCCAGAGCTGAGCCGAGACGAACCCATAGCCGAACCCTGAGCCCAGCCCAGAGCCGAGCCGAGCCAGCCCAGAACCGAGCTTCGAGCCCATCCCCGAGACCAGCCCTGAGCCGTGCCTCAGCAAGCGCCGAGCAGAGCCCAGATCCCAGAGCCGATACCCTAGATCAGCCCAGAGCCGAGCCCAGAACCGAACCTCGAGCCCAGCCCTGAGCCAAGCCTAGAGCCGATCAGAGTCCAGAGCCCAGCCTAGAGCCGAGTCCAGATCAGAGCCTCGAGCCTAGCCCCGAGCCAAGCCTCGAGTCGAGCCTACACCCCAGAGCAGATACCCTAATCCACCCCAGAGCCGAGCCGAGTCGAGCTCAGAGCCGAGCCTCGAGCCGAGGCCCCAGCCCAGCCCATAGCCCTGCCCAGAGCCGAGCAGAGCCGATCACAGAGCGGAGTCTAGCTGAAGACCGAGCCGAGCCCAGAGCCCAGCCCCGAGCCAAGTCAAGTGCCGAGCCGAGCCCAGAGCCGAGCCCAGAGCCGGCCCCGAGCCGAGCCTCGAGCCGAGCCAAGAGCGGAGCCGATCCCTGAGCCCAGCCCAAAGCCGAGAGGAGGCAAGCCCAGAGCCGAGCCTAGAGCCCAGCCTAGAGCCGAGTCCAGAGCCGAGCCTCGAGCCGAGCCCCGAGCCCGGCCGAGCACAGAGCCCAGAGCCGAGCCTCGAGACGAGCCCCGAGACAATCCCCAAGCCCAGCCTAGAGCCGAGGCGAGCCGAGTCCAGAGCCGAGCCCAGAGACGGCCCCGAGCCGAGCCGAACCGAGAGCCCAGCCTCGTGCCTCGCCTCGCCAAGTGCTGAGCCGACCCCAGAGCCCAGAGCCGATACACTAGCCCAGCCCAGAGCCGAACAACAAGCCGAGCCCCGAGCCGAGCCTCGAGCCGAGCCCAGAGCCGTGAGCCTAGCCAAGCCAAGAGCCCGGCCCCGAAACGTCCCTCGAGCCGAGCCACGCCCAGCCCAAAGCCGAGACGAGAAGTACCCAGAGCCGAGGCATGATCCGAGCCCCGAGCCGAGGCGAGCCGAGTCCAGAGCCGAACCCAGATCCGAGCCCCGAGCCCAGCCTAGAGCCTAGGCGAGACGATTCCAGAGCCCGGCCCCGAACCGAGCCTCGAGCCGAGCCAAGAGCAGAGCCGATCCCTGAGCACAGCCCAAAGCCGAGAATAGACAAGCCCAGAGCCGAGCTTCGAGCCCAGCCTAGAGCCGAGTCCAGAGCCGAGCCCAGAGCCGGCCCCGAGCCGAGCCGAACCCAGAGCCCAGTCTCGAGCCGAGCCTCCTCAAGTGCTGAGCCGACCCCAGAGACCAGAGCCGATACACTAGCCCAGCCCAGAGCCGAACAACGAGCAGAGCCCCGAATCAAGCCTCGAGCCGAGCCCAGAGCCAAGCCGAGCTGAACCCAGAGCCCAGCCCCAAACCGAGCCTCGAGCCGAGCCGAGACCAGAGCCGATCCCTGAGCCCAGCCCCGAGCCGAGGCGAGCCGAGTCCAGAGCCGAACAACAAGCCGAGCCCCGAGCCGAGCCTCTAGCCTAGCCCAGAGAGTGAACCGATCCCCTAGCCAAGCCCAGAGCCCGGCCCCGAAACGTCCCTCTAGCCGAGCCACGCCCACCCCAAAGCCGAGATGAGACGAGCCCAGAGCCGATGCACGAACCGAGCCCCGAGCCGAGCCGAGTCCAGAGCCGAGCTGCCCAAGCCCAGTGCTGAACCCCAAACCGAGCCCAGAGCCGAACTTCAAGGCGAGCCCCGACCCAAGCCTCGAGCCGAGTCGAGCCCAGAGACCAGAGCCAATAACCTAGCCCAGACCAGAACCGATCCCCGAGCCGAGACCAAACAGAGCCACTAGCCAAGAGCCGAGTCCAGAGCCGAGCCGATTCCCGAGCCCAGCACCGATCCGAACAGAGCCGAGCCCAGAGCCCGGCCCCGAACCGAGCCTCGAGCCGAGCCAAGAGCAGAGCCGATCCCTGAGCACAGCCCAAAGCCGAGAATAGAGAAGCCCAGAGCCGAGCTTCGAGCCCAGCCTAGAGCCGAGTCCAGAGCCGAGCCCAGAGCCGAGCCTCGAGCCGAGCCCAGAGCCCGGCTCACAGCCGAGCCCAGAGCCGAGTGCAGAGACCGGCCCTGAGCCGAGGCCCGAGCCAAGCCTCGAGCCGAGTCGAACCCAGAGCCCAGAGCCGATCCCCTAGCCCAGCCCAGAGCTGAGCCGAGCCGAACCCAGAGCCGATCCCTGAGCACAGCCCAGAGCCGAGACGAGCCAGCTCAGAGCCGTCCAGAGCCGAACCCAGATCCGAGCCCCCAGCCCAGCCTAGATCCGAGCAGATCCGAGTCCAGAGCCGAGTCCAGTGCCGGCTCTGAGCCGAGCCGAACCCAGAGCCCAGCCTCGAGCCGAGCCTCGAGCCGAGTCCAGGGTCGATAACCGAGCCCAACTCAGAGCCGAGCCCAGAGCCCGGCCCCGAGCCGAGCCCAGAGTCGATCCTCGAGCCGATGCCCAAGCCAAGCCTCGAGCCGACTCGAGCCCAGAGCCGATCCCCTAGCCCAGCACAGAGCTGAGCCGAGCCGAACCCAGAGCCGATCCCTGAGCCCAGCCCAGAGCCGAGACGAGCCAGCCCAGAGCTGAGCCTCGAGCCCAGCCCTGAGCCCAGCCCTGAGCCGTGCCTCGGCAAGCACCGAGCAGAGCCCACATCCCAGAGCCGATACCCTAGATCAGGCCAGAGCCGAGCCCAGAACCGAACCTCGAGCCGAGCCCCGACCCCAGAGCCGATACCCTAATCCACCTCAGAGCCGAGCCGAATACAGCTCAGAGCTGAGCCTCGAGCCGAGGCCCCAGCCCAGCCCATAGCCCTGCCCAGAGCCGAGCAGAGCCGATCACAGAGCGGAGACTAGCTGAAGACCGAGCCGAGCCCAGAGCCCAGCCCGGAGGCAAGTCAAGCGCCGAGCTGAGCCCAGAGCCGAGCCCAGAGCCGGCCCCGAGCCGAGCGGAACCCAGATCCGAGCCCTGAGCCCAGCCTAGAGCAGAGCCGAGTCTCGAGCCCAGCCTAGAGCCGAGTCCAGAGCCGAGCCTCGAGCCGAGCTCCGAGCCCAGCCGAGCAAAAAGCTCACAGCCGAGCTTCAAGACGAGCCCAGAGCCCAGAGCCGAGCCTCGAGACGAACACAGAGCCCAGAGCCGAGCCTCGAGACGAGCCCCGAGCCCAGCCGAGCAAAGAGCCCAGAGCCGAGCCTCGAGACGAGCCCCGAGACAATCCCCAAGCCCAGCCTAGAGCCGAGGCGAGCCGAGTCCAGAGCCGAACCCAGATCCGAGCCCCGAGCCCAGCCTAGAGCCGAGCCGAGCCCAGAGCCCAGCCTAGAGCCGAGCCCAGAGCCAAGCCTCGAGCTGAGCCCCGAGCCCAGCCGAGCACAGAGCCCAGAGCCGAACCTCGAGACGAGCCCCGAGACAATCCCAAAGCCCAGACTAGAGCCGAGGCGAGCCGAGTCCAGAACCGAACCCAGATCCGAGCCCCGAGCCCTGCCTAGAACCGAGCCGAGTCCAGAGCCGAGCCTCGAGCCCAGCCTACAACCGAGTCCAGAGACGAGCCCAGAGACGAGCCACGAGCCCAGCCTATAGCTAAAGAGCAGACAAGCCCAGAGCCGAGCCTCGAGCCCAGCCTAGAGCCGAGTCCAGACCCGAGCCCAGAGCTGAGCCACGAGCCCAGCCTAGAGCCGAGACGAGGCTGGAGCCCAGCCTAGAGCCGAGCCCAGAGCCGAGAGTAGAGCCGAGACCCGAGCCCAGCCGAGCACAGAGCCCAGAGCCGAGCCTCGAGACGAGCCCCGAGACAATCCCCAAGCCCAGCCTAGAGCCGAGGCAAGCCGAGTCCAGAGCCGAACCCAGATCCGAGCCCCGAGCCCAGCCTAGAGCCGAGCCGAGCCCAGAGCCCAGCCTAGAGGCGAGCCCAGAGACGAGTATTGATCCGAGCCTCGAGCCGAGCCCCGAGCCCAGCCGAGCACAGAGCCCATAGCCGAGCCTCAAGACGAGCCCCGAGACAATCCCCAAGCCCAGCCTAGAGCCGAGGCGAGCCGAGTCCAGAGCCGAACCCAGATCCGAGCTCCGAGGCCAGCCTAAAGTCGAGCCGAGTCCAGAGCCGAGCCCAGATTCGGGCGCGATCTGAGCCTCGAGCCGAGCCAAGAGCAGAGCCGATCCCTGAGCTAAGCCCAAAACCGAGAGAAGACAAGCCCAGAGCCGAGCCTCGAGCCCAGCCTAGAGCCGAGTCCAGAGCCGAGCCAAGAGCCGAGCCTCGAGCCGAGCCCCGAGCACAGCCGAGCACAGAGCCCAGAGCCGTGCCTCGAGACGAGCCCCGAGACAATCTCCAAGCCCAGCCTAGAGCCGAGGCGAGCCGAGTCCAGAGCCAAACCCAGATCCGAGCCCCTAGCCCAGCCTAGAGCCGAGCCGAGTCCAGAGCCGAGCTACGAGCGCAGCCTAGAGCCTAATCCAGAGCCGAGCCCAGAGCCGAGCCTCGAGTCGAGCCCCGAGCCCAGCCGAGCACAGAGCGCAGAGCCGAGCCTCGAGACGAGCCCCGAGACAATCCCCAAGCCCAGCCTAGAGCCGAGGCGAGCCGAGTCCAGAGCCGAAACGAGATCCGAGGCCCAAGCACAGCCTAGAGCCGAGCCGAGCCCAGAGCCCAGCCTATAGCTGAGCCCAGAGCCGAGCCTCGAGCCGATCCCCGAGCCCAGCCGAGCACAGAGCCCAGAGCCAAGCCTCGAGACGAGCCCCGAGAAAATCCCCAATCCAGCCTAGAGCCGAGGTGAACCGAGTCCAGAGCCAAACCCAGATCCGAGCCCCGAGGCCAGAATAGAGCCGAGCCGAGTCCAGAGCCGAGCTACGAGCGCAGCCTAGAGCCGAGTCCAGAGCCGAGCCCAGAGCCGAGCCTCGAGTCGAGCCCTGAGCCCAGCCGAGGACAGAGCCCAGAGCCGAGCCTCGAGACGAGCCCCGAGACAATCCCCAAGGCCAGCCTAGAGCCGAAGCGAGCCGAGTCCAGAGCCGAACCCATATCCGAGCCCCGAGCCCAGCCTAGAGGCGAACCGAGCCCAGAGCCCAGCCTAGAGGCGAGCCCAGAGCCGAGTATTGAGCCGAGAATCGAGCCGAGCCCCGAGCCCAGCCGAGCACAGAGCCCAGAGCCGAGCCTCAAGACGAGCCACGAGACAATCCCCAAGTCCAGCCTAGAGCCGAGGCGAGCCGTGTCCAGAGCCGAACCCAGATCCGAGAGCCGAGCCCGGCCTAGAGCCGAGCCGAGCCCAGAGCGCAGCATAGAGCCGAGCCTCGAGCCGAGCCCCGAGCCCAACCAAGCACAGAGCCCAGTGCGGAGACTCGAGACTAGCCCCGAGACTATCCCCAAGCCCAGCCTAGAGCCGAGGCGAGCCGAGTCCAGAGACGAAACCAGATCCGAGCCCCGTACCAGCCTAGAGCCGAGCCAAGACCAGAGCCGAGCCTAGAGACGATCCCAGAGCCGAGCCTCGAGCCGAGCCCCGAGCCCAGCCGAGCACAGAGCCCAGAGCCGAGCCTCGAGACGAGCCCCGAGACAATTACCAAGCCCAGCCTAGAACCGAGGCGAGCCGAGTCTAGAGCCGAAACCAGATCCGAGCCCCGAGCCCAGCCTAGAGCCGAGCCGAGTCCAGAGCCCAGCCCAGAAACGGCGCGATCTGAGCCTCGAGCGGAGCCAAGAGCAGAGAAAATCCCTGAGCCCAGCCCAACGCCGAGAGCAGACAAGGCCAGAGCCGAGCCTCGAGCCCAGCCTAGAGTCGAGTCCAGAGCCGAGCCCATATCCGAGCCCCGAGCCCAGCCTAGAGCCGAGCCGAGTCCAGAGCCGAGCCGAGAGTGGGGCGAGAGCTGAGCCTCGAGCCGAGCCATGAGCAGAGCCGATCATTGAGCCCAGCCCAAAGCCGAGTACAGACAAGTCCAGAGCCGAGCCTCGAGCCCAGCCTAGAGACGAGTCCAGAGCCGAGCCCAGAGCCGAGCCTCGAGACGAGCCCCGAGACAATCCACAAGCCCAGCCGAGACCTGAGGCGAGCCGAGTCCAGAGCCGAACCCAGATACGAGCCCGGAGCCCAGCCTAGAGCCGAGCCGAGTCCAGAGCCGAGCCCAGAGCCGAGCCTCGAGCCGAGCCTCGAGCCCAGCCGAGCACAGAGGCCAGAGCCGAGCCTCGATACGAGCCCCGAGACAATCCCCAAGCCCAGCCTAGAGCCGAGGCGAGCCGAGTCCAGAGCCGAACCCAGATCCGAGCCCCGAGCCCAGCCTAGAGCCGAGCCGAGTCTAGAGCCGAGCCCAGAATCGGGCGCGATCTGAGCCTCGAGCCGAGCCAAGAGCAGAGCCGATCCCTGAGCTCAGCCCAAAGTCGAGAGAAGACAAGCCCAGAGCTGAGCCTCGAGCCCAGCCTAGAGCCGAGTCCAGAGCCGAGCCCAGAGCCGAGCCACGAGCCCAGCCTAGAGCTGAGCCGAGGCCAGAGCCCAGCCTAGAGCCGAGCCGAGGCCAGAGCCCAGCCTAGATCCGAGCCGAGTCCAGAGCCGAGCCGAGAGTTGGGCGCGAGCTGAGCCTCGAGCCGAGCCAAGAGCAGAGCCGATCCCTGAGCCCAGCCCAACGCCGAAAGCAGAAAATCCTAGAGACGAGCCTCGAGCCCAGCCTAGAGTCCAGTCCAGAGCCGAGCTCAGAGCCGAGCCTCGAGACGAGCCCCGAGACAATCCCCAAGCCCAGCCTAGAGCCGAGGTGAACCGAGTCCAGAGCCGAACCGAGAGTCGGGCGCGATCTGAGCCTCGAGCCGAGCCACGAGCAGAGCCGATCATTGAGCCCAGCCGAGATCCGAGCCCCGAGCCCAGCCTAGAGCCGAGCCGAGTTCAGAGCCGAGCCCAGAGTCGGCGCGAGCTGAGCCTCGAGCGGAGCCAAGAGCAGAGCCGATCCCTGAGCCCAGCCCAACGCCGAGAGCAGACAAGGCGAGAGCCGAGCCTCGAGCCCAGCCTAGAGCCGAGTCCAGAGCGGAGCCCAGAGCCGAGTCCAGAGCCGAACCCAGATCCGAGCCCCGAGCCCAGCCTAGAGCCGAGTCCAGAGCCGAGCCCAGAGCCGAGCCTCGAGCCGAGGCCCGAGCCCAGCCGAGCACAGAGCTCAGAGCCGAGTCTCAAGACGAGCCCCGAGACAATCCCCAAGCCCAGCCTAGAGCCGAGGAGAGCCGAGTCCAGAGCCGAACGCAGATCCGAGCCCCGAGCCCAGCCTAGAGCCGAGCCGAGCCCGGAGCCCAGCCTAGAGCCAAGCCCTGAGCCGAGCCACGCGCCCAGCCTAGAGCCGAGAGCAGACAAGCCCATAGCCGAGCCTCGAGCCCAACCTAGAGCCGAGTCCAGACACGAGCCCAGAGCCGAGCCACGAGCCCAGCCTAGAGCCGAGCCGAGGCCAGAGCCCAGCCTAGAGACGAGCCCAGAGCCGAGCCTCGAGCCGAGCCCCGAGCCCAGCCGAGCACAGAGCCCAGAGCCGAGCCTCGAGACTAGCCCCGAACATTCCCCAAGCCCTGCCTAGAGCCGAGGCGAGCCGAGTCCAGAGCCGAACCCAGATCCGAGCCCCGTGCCCAGCCTAGACCCGAGCCGAGGCTACAGCCCAGCCTAGAGCCGAGTCCAGAGCCGAGCCCAGAGCCGAGCTTCGAGACGAGCCCCGAGACAATCCCCAAGCCCAGCCTAGAGCCGAGGCGAGCCGAGGCCAGACCCGAAGCCAGATCCGATCCCCGAGCCCAGCCTAGAGCCGAGCCGAATCCAGAGCCGAGCTACGAGCCCAGCCTAGAGCCGAGTTCAGAGCCGAGCCCAGAGCCGAGCCTCGAGTCGAGCCCCGAGCCCAGCCGAGCACAGAGCCCAGAGCCGAGCCTCGAGACGAGCCCCGAGACAATCCCTAAGCCCAGCCTAGAGCCGAGGCGAGCCGAGTCCAGAGCCGAACCCAGATCCGAGCCCCGAGGCCAGACTAGAGCCGAGCCGAGTACAGAGCCGAGAACTGAGCCGAGCCTCGAGCCGAGCCCCGAGCCCAGCCGAGCAGAGAGCTCAGAGCCGAGCCTCGAGACGAGCCCCGAGACAATCCCCAAGCCCAGCCTAGATCCGAGGAGAACCGAGTCTACAGCCGAACCCAGATCCGAGCCACGAGCCCAGCCTAGAGCCGAGCCGAGTCCAGAGCCGAGCCGAGAGTTGGGCGCGAGCTGAGCCTCGAGCCGAGCCAAGAGCAGAGCCGATCCCTGAGCCCAGCCCAACGCCGAAAGCAGAAAATCCTAGAGACGAGCCTCGAGCCCAGCCTAGAGTCCAGTCCAGAGCCGAGCTCAGAGCCGAGCCTCGAGACGAGCCCCGAGACAATCCACAAGCCCAGCCTAGAGCCGAGGTGAACCGAGTCCAGAGCCGAACCGAGAGTCGGGCGCGATCTGAGCCTCGAGCCGAGCCACGAGCAGAGCCGATCATTGAGCCCAGCCGAGATCCGAGCCCCGAGCCCAGCCTAGAGCCGAGCCGAGTCAGAGCCGAGCCCCGAGCCCAGCCTAGAGCCGAGCCGAGTTCAGAGCCGAGCCCAGAGTCGGCGCGAGCTGAGCCTCGAGCGGAGCCAAGAGCAGAGACGATCCCTGAGCCCAGCCCAACGCCGAGAGCAGACAAGGCCAGAGCCGAGCCTCGAGCCCAGCCTAGAGTCGAGTCCAGAGCCGAGCCCAGAGCCGAGCCTCGAGCCGAGCCCCGAGCCCAGCCTAGAGCCGAGGCGAGCCGAGTCCAGAGCCGAACCCAGATCCGAGCCCCGAGCCCAGCCTAGAGCCGAGCCGAGTCCAGAGCCGAGCCGAGATTGGGGCGAGAGCTGAGCCTCGAGCCGAGCCATGAGCAGAGCCGATCATTGAGCCCAGCCCAAAGCCGAGTACATACAAGTCCAGAGCCGAGCCTCGAGCCCAGCCTAGAGCCGAGTCCAGAGCGGAGCCCAGAGCCGAGCCTCGAGACGAGCCCTGAGACCATCCCCAAGCCCAGCCTAGAGCCGAGGCGAGCCGAGTCCAGAGCCGAACGCAGATCCGAGCCCCGAGCCCAGCCTAGAGCCGAGCCGAGCCCCGTGCCCAGCCTACACTCGAGCCGAGGCTACAGCCCAGCCTAGAGCCGAGTCTAGAGCCGAGCCCAGAACCGAGCTTCGAGACGAGCCCCGAGACAATCCCCAAGCCCAGCCTAGAGCCGAGGCGAGCCGAGGCCAGACCCGAAGCCAGATCCGATCCCCGAGCCCAGCCTAGAGCCGAGCCGAGTCCAGAGCCGAGCTACGAGCCCAGCCTAGAGCCGAGTTCAGAGCCGAGCCCAGAGCCGAGCGTCGAGTCGAGCCCCGAGCCCACCCGAGCACAGAGCCCAGAGCCAAGCCTCGAGACGAGCCCCGAGACAATCCCCAAGCCCAGCCTAGAGCCGAGGCGAGCCGAGTCCAGAGCCGAACCCAGATCCGAGCCTCGAGCCCAGCCTAGAGCCGAGCCGAGTACAGAGCCGAGAACTGAGCCGAGCCTCGAGCCAAGAGCCCCGAGCCCAGCCGAGCAGAGAGCCCAGAGCCGAGCCTCGAGACGAGCCCCGAGACAATCCCCAAGCCCAGCCTAGAGCCAAGGCAAGCCGAGTCCAGAGCCGAACCCAGATCCAAGCCCCGCTCCCAGCCTAGAGCCGAGCCGAATCCAGAGCCGAGCCGAGAGTGGGGCGAGAGCTGAGCCTCGAGCCGAGCCATGAGCAGAGCCGATCATTGAGCCCAGCCCAAAGCCGAGTACAGACAAGTCCAGAGCCGAGCCTCGAGCCCAGCCTAGAACCGAGTCCAGAGCCGAGCCGAGAGTTGGGCGCGAGCTGAGCCTCGAGCCGAGCCAAGAGCAGAGCCGATCCCTGAGCCCAGCCCAACGCCGAAAGCAGAAAATCCTAGAGACGAGCCTCGAGCCCAGCCTAGAGTCCAGTCCAGAGCCGAGCTCAGAGCCGAGCCTCGAGACGAGCCCCGAGACAATTCCCAAGCCCAGCCTAGAGCCGAGGTGAACCGAGTCCAGAGCCGAACCGAGAGTCGGGCGCGATCTGAGCCTCGAGCCGAGCCACGAGCAGAGCCGATCATTGAGCCCAGCCGAGATCCGAGCCCCGAGCCCAGCCTAGAGCCGAGCCGAGTCCAGATCCGAGCCCCGAGCCCAGCCTAGAGCCGAGCCGAGTTCAGAGCCGAGCCCAGAGTCGGCGCGAGCTGAGCCTCGAGCGGAGCCAAGAGCAGAGCCGATCCCTGAGCCCAGCCCAACGCCGAGAGCAGACAAGGCCAGAGCCGAGCCTCGAGCCCAGCCTAGAGTCGAGTCCAGAGCCGAGCCCAGAGCCGAGCCTCGAGCCGAGCCCCGAGCCCAGCCTAGAGCCGAGGCGAGCCGAGTCCAGAGCCGAACCCAGATCCGAGCCCCGAGCCCAGCCTAGAGCCGAGCCGAGTCCAGAGCCGAGCCGTGATTGGGGCGAGAGCTGAGCCTCGAGCCGAGCCATGAGCAGAGCCGATCATTGAGCCCAGCCCAAAGCCGAGTACATACAAGTCCAGAGACGAGCCTCGAGCCCGGCCTAGAGCCGAGTCCAGAGCGGAGCCCAGAGCCGAGCCTCGAGACGAGCCCCGAGACCATCCCCAAGCCCAGCCTAGAGCCGAGGCGAGCCGAGTCCAGAGCCGAACCCAGATCCGAGCCCCGAGCGCAGCCTAGAGCCGAGTCCAGAGCCGAGCCCAGAGCCGAGCCTCGAGCCGAGGCCCGAGCCCAGCCGAGCACAGAGCTCAGAGCCGAGTCTCAAGACGAGCCCCGAGACAATCCCCAAGCCCAGCCTAGAGCCGAGGCGAGCCGAGTCCAGAGCCGAACGCAGATCCGAGCCCCGAGCCCAGCCTAGAGCCGAGCCGAGCCCGGAGCCCAGCATAGAGCCGAGCCCTGAACCGAGCCTCGAGCCGAGCCCCGAGCCCAGCCGAGCACAGAGCCCAGAGCCGAGCCTCGAGACGAGCCCCGAGACAATCCCCAAGCCCAGCCTAGAACCGAGGCGAGCCGAGTCTAGAGCCGAAACCAGATCCGAGCCCCGAGCCCAGCCTAGAGCCGAGCCGAGTCCAGAGTCGAGCCCAGAGTCGGCGCGAGCTGAGCCTCGAGCGGAGCCAAGAGCAGAGCCGATCCCTGAGCCGAGCCCAACGCCGAGAGCAGACAAGGCAACAGCCGAGCCTCGAGCCCAGCCTAGAGTCGAGTCCAGAGCCGAGCCCAGAGCCGAGCCTCGAGCCGAGCCCCGAGCCCAGCCTAGAGCCGAGGCGAGCCGAGTCCAGAGCCGAACCCAGATCCGAGCCCCGAGCCCAGCCTAGAGGCGAGCCGAATCCAGAGCCGAGCCGAGAGTGGGGCGAGAGCTGAGCCTCGAGCCGAGCCATGAGCAGAGCCGATCATTGAGCCCAGCCCAAAGCCGAGTACAGACAAGTCCAGAGCCGAGCCTCGAGCCCAGCTTAGAACCGATTCCAGAGACGAGCCCAGAGCCGAGCCACGCGCCCAGCCTAGAGCCGAGAGCAGACAAGCCCAGAGCCGAGCCTCGAGCCCAACCTAGAGCCGAGTCCAGACACGAGCCCAGAGCCGAGCCACGAGCCCAGCCTAGAGCCGAGCCGAGGCCAGAGCCCAGCCTAGAGATGAGCCCAGAGCCGAGCCTCGAGCCGAGCCCCGAGCCCAGCCGAGCACAGAGCCCAGAGCCGAGCCTCGAGACTAGCCCCGAACATTCCCCAAGCCCAGCCTAGAGCCGAGGCGAGCCGAGTCCAGAGCCGAACCCAGATCCGAGCCCCGTGCCCAGCCTAGACCCGAGCCGAGGCTACAGCCCAGCCTAGAGCCGAGTCCAGAGCCGAGCCCAGAGCCGAGCTTCGAGACGAGCCCCGAGACAATCCCCAAGCCCAGCCTAGAGCCGAGGCGAGCCGAGGCCAGACCCGAAGCCAGATCCGATCCCCGAGCCCAGCCTAGAGCCGAGCCGAGTCCAGAGCCGAGCTACGAGCGCAGCCTAGAGCCGAGTTCAGAGCCGAGCCCAGAGCCGAGCCTCGAGTCGAGCCCCGAGACAATCCCCAAGCCCAGCCTAGAGCCGAAGCGAGCCGAGTCCAGAGCCGAACCGAGATCTGAGCCCCGAGCCCAGCCTAGAGGCGAACCGAACCCAGAGCCCAGCCTAGAGTCGAGCCCAGAGCCGAATATTGAGCCGAGACTCGAGCCGAGCCCCGAGCCCAGGCGAGCACAGAGCCCAGAGCCGAGCCTCGAGACGAGCCCCGAGACAATCCCCAAGCCCAGCCTAGAGCCAAGGCAAGCCGAGTCCAGAGCCGAACCCAGATCCAAGCCCCGCTCCCAGCCTAGAGCCGAGCCGAATCCAGAGCCGAGCCGAGAGTGGGGCGAGAGCTGAGCCTCGAGCCGAGCCATGAGCAGAGCCGATCATTGAGCCCAGCCCAAAGCCGAGTACAGACAAGTCCAGAGCCGAGCCTCGAGCCCAGCCTAGAACCGAGTCCAGAGCCGAGCCGAGAGTTGGGCGCGAGCTGAGCCTCGAGCCGAGCCAAGAGCAGAGCCGATCCCTGAGCCCAGCCCAACGCCGAAAGCAGAAAATCCTAGAGACGAGCCTCGAGCCCAGCCTAGAGTCCAGTCCAGAGCCGAGCTTAGAGCCGAGCCTCGAGACGAGCCCCGAGACAATTCCCAAGCCCAGCCTAGAGCCGAGGTGAACCGAGTCCAGAGCCGAACCGAGAGTCGGGCGCGATCTGAGCCTCGAGCCGAGCCACGAGCAGAGCCGATCATTGAGCCCAGCCGAGATCCGAGCCCCGAGCCCAGCCTAGAGCCGAGCCGAGTCCAGATCCGAGCCCCGAGCCCAGCCTAGAGCCGAGCCGAGTTCAGAGCCGAGCCCAGAGTCGGCGCGAGCTGAGCCTCGAGCGGAGCCAAGAGCAGAGCCGATCCCTGAGCCCAGCCCAACGCCGAGAGCAGACAAGGCCAGAGCCGAGCCTCGAGCCCAGCCTAGAGTCGAGTCCAGAGCCGAGCCCAGAGCCGAGCCTCGAGCCGAGCCCCGAGCCCAGCCTAGAGCCGAGGCGAGCCGAGTCCAGAGCCGAACCCAGATCCGAGCCCCGAGCCCAGCCTAGAGCCGAGCCGAGTCCAGAGCCGAGCCGAGATTGGGGCGAGAGCTGAGCCTCGAGCCGAGCCATGAGCAGAGCCGATCATTGAGCCCAGCCCAAAGCCGAGTACATACAAGTCCAGAGCCGAGCCTCGAGCCCGGCCTAGAGCCGAGTCCAGAGCGGAGCCCAGAGCCGAGCCTCGAGACGAGCCCCGAGACCATCCCCAAGCCCAGCCTAGAGCCGAGGCGAGCCGAGTCCAGAGCCGAACCCAGATCCGAGCCCCGAGCGCAGCCTAGAGCCGAGTCCAGAGCCGAGCCCAGAGCCGAGCCTCGAGCCGAGGCCCGAGCCCAGCCGAGCACAGAGCTCAGAGCCGAGTCTCAAGACGAGCCCCGAGACAATCCCCAAGCCCAGCCTAGAGCCGAGGCGAGCCGAGTCCAGAGCCGAACGCAGATCCGAGCCCCGAGCCCAGCCTAGAGCCGAGCCGAGCCCGGAGCCCAGCATAGAGCCGAGCCCTGAGCCGAGCTTCGAGACGAGCCCCGAGACAATCCCCAAGCCCAGCCTAGAGCCGAGGCGAGCCGAGGCCAGACCCGAAGTCAGATCCGATCCCCGAGCCCAGCCTAGAGCCGAGCCGAGTCCAGAGCCGAGCTACGAGCGCAGCCTAGAGCCGAGTTCAGAGCCGAGCCCAGAGCCGAGCCTCGAGTCGAGCCCCGAGACAATCCCCAAGCCCAGCCTAGAGCCGAAGCGAGCCGAGTCCAGAGCCGAACCGAGATCTGAGCCCCGAGCCCAGCCTAGAGGCGAACCGAACCCAGAGCCCAGCCTAGAGTCGAGCCCAGAGCCGAATATTGAGCCGAGACTCGAGCCGAGCCCCGAGCCCAGGCGAGCACAGAGCCCAGAGCCGAGCCTCGAGACGAGCCCCGAGACAATCCCCAAGCCCAGCCTAGAGCCGAGGCGAGCCGAGTCCAGAGCCGAAGCGAGATCAGAGCCCCGAGCCCTGCCTAGAGCCGAGCCGAGACCAGAACCGAGGTACGAGCGCAGCCTAGAGCCGAGTAGAGAGCCGAGCCCAGAGCCGAGCCTCGAGCCGATCCCCGAGCACAGACGAACACAGAGCCCAGATCCGAGCCTCGAGACGAGCCCCGAGACAATCCCCAAGCCCAGACTAGAGCCGAGGCGAGCCGAGTCCAGAGCCGAACCCAGATCCGAGCCCCGAGCTTAGCCTAGAGTCGAGCCGAGCCCAGACCATAGCCTAGAGCCGAGCCAAGCGCCAAGCATCGAGCCGAGCCCCGAGGCCAGCCGAGCACAGAGCCCAGAGCCGAGCCTCGAGACGAGCCCCGAGACAATCCCCAAGCCCAGCTTAGAGCCGAGGCGAGCCGAGTCCAGAGCCGAACCCAGATCCGAGCCCCGAGCCCAGCCTAGAGCCGAGTCGAGCCTAGTCCAGAGCCGAACCCAGATCCGAGCCCCGAGCCCAGCCTAGAGGCGAGGCGAGCCGAGTCCAGAGCCGAACCCAGATCCGAGCCCCGAGCACAGCCTAGAGCCGAGACGAGTCCAGAGCCGAGCCCAGAGTCGGGCGCGATCTGAGCCTCGAGCCGAGCCATGAGCAGAGCCGATCCCTGAGCCCAGCCCAAAGCCGAGAGCAGACAAGCCCAGAGCCGAGCCTCGAGCCCAGCCTAGAGCCGAGTACAGAGCCGAGCCCAGAGCCGAGCCTCGAGCCGAGCCCCGAGCCCAGCCGAGCCCAGATCCCAGAGCCGAGCCTCGAGACGAGCCCCGAGACAATCCCCAAGCCCAGCCTAGAGCCGAGGCGAGCCAAGTCCAGAGCCGAACCCAGATCCGAGCCCCGAGCCCACCCTAGAGCCGAGCCGTGCCCGGAGCCCAGCCTAGAGACGAGCCCTGAGCCGAGCCTCGAGCCGAGCCCCGAGCCCAGCCGAGCCCAGAGCCGAGAGCCGAGTCTCGAGACGAGCCCCGAGACAATCCCCAAGCCCAGCCTATAGCCGAGGCGAGCCGAGTCCAGAGCCCAGCCTAGAGCCGAGCCGAGTCCAGAGCCGAGGTACGAGCGCAGCCTAGAGCCGAGTAGAGAGCCGAGCCCATAGCCGAGCCTCGAGCCGAGCCCCGAGCCCAGCCGAGCCCCGAGTCCAGAGCCGAGCCCCGAGACGAGCCCCGAGACAATCCCCAAGCCCAGCTTAGAGCCGAGGCGAGCCGAGTCCAGAGCCGAACCCAGATCCGAGCCCCGAGCCCAGCCTAGAGCCGAGCCGAGCCCGGAGCCCAGCCTAGAGCCGAGCCCTGAGCCGAGCCCCGAGCCGAGCCCCGAGCCCAGCCGAGCACAGAGCCCAGAGCCGAGCCTCGAGACGAGCCCCGAGACAATCCCCAAGCCCAGCCTAGAGCCGAGGCGAGCCGAGTCCAGAGCCGAAGCGAGATCAGAGCCCCGAGCCCAGCCTAGAGCCGAGCCGAGTCCAGAGCCGAGGTACGAGCGCAGCCTAGAGCCGAGTAGAGAGCCGAGCCCAGAGCCCAGCCTCGAGCCGAGCCCCGAGAAAATCCCCAAGCCCATCCTAGAGCCGAGGCGAGCCGAGTCCAGAGCCGAACCCAGATCCGAGCCCAGAGCCCAGCCTAGAGCCGAGCCGAGGCCAGAGCCGAGCCTAGAGCCGAGCCAAGAGCCGAGCTTCGACCCGAGCCCCGAGCCCAGCCGAGCCCCGAGCCCAGAGCCGAGCCTCGAGATGAGCCCCGAGACAATCCCCAAGCCCAGCCTAGAGCCGAGCCGAGCCCAGAGTCCAGCCTAGAGGCGAGCCCAGAGCCGAGTATCGAGCCGAGAATCGAGTCGAGCCCCGAGCCCAGATCCGAGCCTCGAGACGAGCCCCGAGACAATCCCCAAGCCCAGCCTAGAGCCGAGGCGAGCCGAGTCCAGAGCCGAACCCAGATCCGAGCCCAGAGCCCAGCCTAGAGCCGAGACTATTCCAGAGCCGAGCCCAGAGTCGGGCGCGATCTGAGCCTCGAGCCGAGCCAAGAGCAGAGCCGATCACTGAGCCCAGCCCAAAGCCGAGGGCAGACAAGCCCAGAGCCGAGCCTCGAGCCCAGCCTAGAGCCGAGTCCAGAGCCGAGTATCGAGCCGAGCCTCGAGCCGAGCCCCGAGCCCAGCCGAGCACAGAGCCCAGAGCCGAGCCTCGAGACGAGCCCCGAGACAATCCCCAAGCCCAGCCTAGAGCCGAGGCGAGCCGAGTCCAGAGCCGAAGCGAGATCAGAGCCCCGACCCCAGCCTAGAGCCGAGCCGAGCCGGGAGCCCAGCCTAGAGCCGAGCCCTGAGCCGAGCCTCGAGCCGAGCCCCGAGCCCAGCCGAGAACAGAGCCCAGACCCGAGCCTCGAGACGAGCCCCGAGACAATCCCCAAGCCCAGCCTAGAGCCGAGGCGAGCCGAGTCCAGAGCCGAAGCGAGATCAGAGCCCCGAGCCCAGCCTAGAGCCGATCCGAGTCCAGAGCCGAGGTACGAGCGCAGCCTAGAGCCGAGTAGAGAGCCGAGCCCAGAGCCGAGCCTCGAGCAGAGCCCCGAGCCCAGCCGAGCCCCGAGCCCAGAGCCGAGCCTCGAGACGAGCCCCGAGACAATCCCCAAGTCCAGCTTAGAGCCGAGGCGAGCCGAGTCCAGAGCCGAACCCAGATCCGAGCCCCGAGCCCAGCCTAGAGCCGAGCCGAGCCCGGAGCCCAGCCTAGAGCCGAACCCTGAGCCGAGCCTCGAGCCCAGCCTAGAGCCGAGTCGAGTCCAGAGCCGAGGTACGAGCGCAGCCCAGAGCCGAGTAGAGAGCCGAGTCCAGAGCCGAGCCTCAAGCCGAGCCCCGAGCCCAGCCGAGCACAGAGCCCTGATCCGAGCCTCGAGACGAGCCCCGAGACAATCCCCAAGCCCAGACTAGAGCCGAGGCGAGCCGAGTCCAGAGCCGAAACCAGATCCGAGCCCCGAGCTTAGCCTAGAGCCGAGCCGAGCCCAGAGCATAGCCTAGAGCCGAGCCCAGCGCCGAGCCTCGAGCCGAGCCCCGAGCCCAGCCGAGCACAGAGCCCAGAGCCGAGCCTCGACGACGAGCCCCGAGACAATCCCCAAGCCCAGCCTAGAGCCGAGGCGAGCCGAGTCCAGAGCCGAAGCGAGATCAGAGCCCCGAGACCAGCCTAGAGCCGAGCCGAGTCCAGAGCCGAGGTACGAGCGCAGCCTAGAGCCGAGTAGAGAGCCGAGCCACGAGCCGAGCCTCGAGCCAAGCCCCGAGCCCAGCCGAGCCCCGAGCCAAGAGCCGAGCCTCGAGACGAGCCCCGAGACAATCCCCAAGCCCAGCTTAGAGCCGAGGCGAGCCGAGTCCAGAGCCGAACCCAGATCCGAGCCCCGAGCCCAGCCTAGAGCCGAGCCGAGCCCGGAGCCCAGCCTAGAGCCGAGCCCTGAGCCGAGCCCCGAGCCGAGCCCCGAGCCCAGCCGAGCACAGAGCCCAGAGCCGAGCCTCGAGACGAGCCCCGAGACAATCCCCAAGCCCAGCCTAGAGCCGAGGCGAGCCGAGTCCAGAGCCGAACCCAGATCCGAGCCTCGAGCCCAGCCTAGAGCCGAGCCGAGTCCAGACCATAGCCTAGAGCCGAGCACGCGCCAAGCATCGAGCCGAGCCCCGAGCCCAGCCGAGCCCGGAGCCCAGAGCCGAGCCTCGAGACGAGCCCCGAGACAATCCCCAAGCCCAGCCTAGAGCCGAGGCGAGCCGAGTCCAGAGCCGAAGCGAGATCAGAGCCCCGAGCCCAGCCTAGAGCCGAGCCGAGTCCAGAGCCGAGGTACGAGCGCAGCCCAGAGCCGAGTAGAGAGCCGAGCCCAGAGCCGAGCCTCGAGCCGAGCCCCGAGCCCAGCCGAGCCCCGAGCCCAGAGCCGAGCCTCGAGACGAGCCCCGAGACAATACCCAAGCCCAGCTTAGAGCCGAGGCGAGCCGAGTCCAGAGCCGAACCCAGATCCGAGCCCCGAGCCCAGCCTAGAGCCGAGCCGAGTCCAGAGCCGAGCCCAGAGTCTGGCGCGATCTGAGACACGAGCCGACCCAAGAGCAGAGCCGATCCCTGTGCACAGCCCAAAGCCGAGAGCAGACAAGCCCAGAGCCGAGCCTCGAGCCCAGCCTAGAGCCGAGCCCAGAGCCGAGCCCAGAGCCGAGCCTCGAGCCGAGCCCCGAGCCCAGCCGAGCACAGAGCTCAGAGCCGAGTCTCAAGACGAGCCCCGAGACAATCCCCAAGCCCAGCCTAGAGCCGAGGCGAGCCGAGTCCAGAGCCGAACCCAGATCCGTGCCCCGAGCCCAGCCTAGAGCCGAGCCGAGCCCGGAGCCCAGCCTAGAGCCGAGCCCTGAGCCGAGCCTCGAGCCGAGCCCCGAGCCCAGCCGAGCCCCGAGCCCAGAGCCGAGCCTCGAGACGAGCCCCGAGACAATCCCCAAGCCCAGCCTAGAGCCGAGGCGAGCCGAGTCCAGAGCCGAAGCGAGATCAGAGCCCCGAGCCCTGCCTAGAGCCGAGCCGAGACCAGAACCGAGGTACGAGCGCAGCCTAGAGCCGAGTAGAGAGCCGAGCCCAGAGCCGAGCCTCGAGCCGATCCCCGAGCACAGCCGAACACAGAGCCCAGATCCGAGCCTCGAGACGAGCCCCGAGACAATCCCCAAGCCCAGACTAGAGCCGAGGCGAGCCGAGTCCAGAGCCGAACCCAGATCCGAGCCCCGAGCTTAGCCTAGAGTCGAGCCGAACCCAGACCATAGCCTAGAGCCGAGCCAAGCGCCAAGCATCGAGCCGAGCCCCGAGGCCAGCCGAGCACAGAGCCCAGAGCCGAGCCTCGAGACGAGCCCCGAGACAATCCCCAAGCCCAGCTTAGAGCCGAGGCGAGCCGAGTCCAGAGCCGAACCCAGATCCGAGCCCCGAGCCCAGCCTAGAGCCGAGTCGAGCCTAGTCCAGAGCCGAACCCAGATCCGAGCCCCGAGCCCAGCCTAGAGGCGAGGCGAGCCGAGTCCAGAGCCGAACCCAGATCCGAGCCCCGAGCACAGCCTAGAGCCGAGACGAGTCCAGAGCCGAGCCCAGAGTCGGGCGCGATCTGAGCCTCGAGCCGAGCCATGAGCAGAGCCGATCCCTGAGCCCAGCCCAAAGCCGAGAGCAGACAAGCCCAGAGCCGAGCCTCGAGCCCAGCCTAGAGCCGAGTACAGAGCCGAGCCCAGAGCCGAGCCTCGAGCCGAGCCCCGAGCCCAGCCGAGCACAGAGCCCAGAGCCGAGCCTCGAGACGAGCCCCGAGACAATCCCCAAGCCCAGCCTAGAGCCGAGGCGAGCCAAGTCCAGAG
The DNA here is from genome assembly GCF_965140245.1 of Athene noctua. Lineage (NCBI taxonomy): Eukaryota > Metazoa > Chordata > Aves > Strigiformes > Strigidae > Athene > Athene noctua. The sequence continues at coordinate 970,565 of NC_134048.1, read as the reverse complement.
CCGAACCCAGATCCGAGCCCCGAGCCCAGCCTAGAGCCGAGCCGAGCCCGGAGCCCAGCCTAGAGACGAGCCCTGAGCCGAGCCTCGAGCCGAGCCCCGAGCCCAGCCGAGCCCAGAGCCGAGAGCCGAGTCTCGAGACGAGCCCCGAGACAATCCCCAAGCCCAGCCTATAGCCGAGGCGAGCCGAGTCCAGAGCCCAGCCTAGAGCCGAGCCGAGTCCAGAGCCGAGGTACGAGCGCAGCCTAGAGCCGAGTAGAGAGCCGAGCCCATAGCCGAGCCTCGAGCCGAGCCCCGAGCCCAGCCGAGCCCCGAGTCCAGATCCGAGCCCCGAGACGAGCCCCGAGACAATCCCCAAGCCCAGCTTAGAGCCGAGGCGAGCCGAGTCCAGAGCCGAACCCAGATCCGAGCCCCGAGCCCAGCCTAGAGCCGAGGCGAGCCGAGTCCAGAGCCGAACCCAGATCCGAGCCCAGAGCCCAGCCTAGAGCCGAGCCGAGGCCAGAGCCGAGCCTAGAGCCGAGCCAAGAGCCGAGCCTCGACCCGAGCCCCGAGCCCAGCCGAGCCCCGAGCCCAGAGCCGAGCCTCGAGATGAGCCCCGAGACAATCCCCAAGCCCAGCCTAGAGCCGAGCTGAGCCCAGAGTCCAGCCTAGAGGCGAGCCCAGAGCCGAGTATCGAGCCGAGAATTGAGTCGAGCCCCGAGCCCAGATCCGAGCCTCGAGACGAGCCCCGAGACAATCCCCAAGCCCAGCCTAGAGCCGAGGCGAGCCGAGTCCAGAGCCGAACCCAGATCCGAGCCCAGAGCCCAGCCTAGAGCCGAGATTATTCCAGAGCCGAGCCCAGAGTCGGGCGCGATCTGAGCCTCGAGCCGAGCCAAGAGCAGAGCCGATCACTGAGCCCAGCCCAAAGCCGAGGGCAGACAAGCCCAGAGCCGAGCCTCGAGCCCAGCCTAGAGCCGAGTCCAGAGCCGAGCCCAGAGCCGAGCCTCGAGCCGAGCCCCGAGCCCAGCCGAGCACAGAGCCCAGAGCCGAGCCTCGAGACGAGCCCCGAGACAATCCCCAAGCCCAGCCTAGAGCCGAGGCGAGCCGAGTCCAGAGCCGAAGCGAGATCAGAGCCCCGACCCCAGCCTAGAGCCGAGCCGAGCCGGGAGCCCAGCCTAGAGCCGAGCCCTGAGCCGAGCCTCGAGCCGAGCCCCGAGCCCAGCCGAGAACAGAGCCCAGACCCGAGCCTCGAGACGAGCCCCGAGACAATCCCCAAGCCCAGCCTAGAGCCGAGGCGAGCCGAGTCCAGAGCCGAAGCGAGATCAGAGCCCCGAGCCCAGCCTAGAGCCGATCCGAGTCCAGAGCCGATGTACGAGCGCAGCCTAGAGCCGAGTAGAGAGCCGAGCCCAGAGCCGAGCCTCGAGCAGAGCCCCGAGCCCAGCCGAGCACAGAGCCCAGAGCCGAGCCTCGAGACGAGCCCCGAGACAATCCCCAAGTCCAGCTTAGAGCCGAGGCGAGCCGAGTCCAGAGCCGAACCCAGATCCGAGCCCCGAGCCCAGCCTAGAGCCGAGCCGAGCCCGGAGCCCAGCCTAGAGCCGAACCCTGAGCCGAGCCTCGAGCCCAGCCTAGAGCCGAGTCGAGTCCAGAGCCGAGGTACGAGCGCAGCCTAGAGCCGAGTAGAGAGCCGAGTCAAGAGCCGAGCCTCAAGCCGAGCCCCGAGCCCAGCCGAGCACAGAGCCCAGAGCCGAGCCTCGAGACGAGCCCCGAGACAATCCCCAAGCCCAGCCTAGAGCCGAGGCGAGCCGAGTCCAGAGCCGAACCCAGATCCGAGCCTCGAGACCAGCCTAGAGCCGAGCCGAGTCCAGACCATAGCCTAGAGCCGAGCACGCGCCAAGCATCGAGCCGAGCCCCGAGCCCAGCCGAGCCCGGAGCCCAGAGCCGAGCCTCGAGACGAGCCCCGAGACAATCCCCAAGCCCAGCCTAGAGCCGAGGCGAGGCGAGTCCAGAGCCGAAGCGAGATCAGAGCCCCGAGCCCAGCCTAGAGCCGATCCGAGTCCAGAGCCGAGGTACGAGCGCAGCCTAGAGCCGAGTAGAGAGCCGAGACCAGAGCACAGCCGAACACAGAGCCCAGATCCGAGCCTCGAGACGAGCCTCGAGACAATCCCCAAGCCCAGACTAGAGCCGAGGCGAGCCGAGTCCAGAGCCGAACCCAGATCCGAGCCCCGAGCTTAGCCTAGAGCCGAGCCGAGCCCAGACCATAGCCTAGAGCCGAGCCCAGCGCCAAGCATCGAGCCGAGCCCCGAGCCCAGCCGAGCACAGAGCCCAGAGCCGAGCCTCGAGACGAGCCCCGAGACAATCCCCAAGCCCAGCCTAGAGCCGAGGCGAGCCGAGTCCAGAGCCGAAGCGAGATCAGAGCCCCGAGCCCAGCCTAGAGCCGAGCCGAGTCCAGAGCCGAGGTACGAGCGCAGCCTAGAGCCGAGTAGAGAGCCGAGCCCAGAGCCGAGCCTCGAGCCGAGCCCCGACCCCAGCCGAGCCCCGAGCCCAGATCCGAGCCTCGAGACGAGCCCCGAGACAATCCCCAAGCCCAGACTAGAGCCGAGGCGAGCCGAGTCCAGAGCCGAAACCAGATCCGAGCCCCGAGCTTAGCCTAGAGCCGAGCCGAGCCCAGACAATAGCCTAGAGCCGAGCCCAGCGCCAAGCATCGAGCAGAGCCCCGAGCCCAGCCGAGCACAGAGCCCAGAGCCGAGCCTCGAGACGAGCCCCGAGACAATCCCCAAGCCCAGCTTAGAGCCGAGGCGAGCCGAGTCCAGAGCCGAACCCAGATCCGAGCCCCGAGCCCAGCCTAGAGCCGAGCCGAGTCCAGAGCCGAGCCCAGAGTCGGGCGCGAGCTGAGCCTCGAGCCTAGCCAAGAGCAGAGCCGATCATTTGGCCCAGCCCAAAGCCGAGAGCAGACAATTCCAGAGCCGAGCCTCGAGCCCAGCCTAGAGCCGAGCCGAGTCCAGAGCCGAGCCCAGAACCGAGCCCCGAGCCCAGCCTAGAGCCGAGCCGAGCCCGGAGCCCAGCCTAGAGCCGAGCACTGAGCCGAGCCCCGAGCCGAGCCCCGAGCCCAGCCGAGCACATATCCCAGTGCCGAGCCTCGAGACGAGCCCCGAGAAAATCCCCAAGCCCAGCCTAGAGCCGAGGCGAGCCGAGTCCAGAGCCGAAGCGAGATCAGAGCCCCGAGCCCAGCCTAGAGCCGAGCCGAGTGCAGAGCCGAGGTACGAGCGCAGCCTAGAGCCGAGTAGAGAGCCCAGCCCAGAGTCGAGCCTCGAGCTGAGCCCCGAGCCCAGCCGAGCACAGAGCCCAGAGCCGAGCCTCGAGACGAGCCCCGAGACAATCCCCAAGCCCAGCTTAGAGCCGAGGCGAGCCGAGTCCAGAGCCGAACCCAGATCCGAGCCCCGAGCCCAGCCTAGAGCCGAGCCGAGCCCGGAGCCCAGCCTAGAGCCGAGCCCTGAGCCGAGCCCCGAGCCGAGCCCCGAGCCCAGCCGAGCACAGAGCCCAGAGCCGAGCCTCGAGACGAGCCCCGAGACAATCCCCAAGCCCAGCCTAGAGCCGAGGCGAGCCGAGTCCAGAGCCGAAGCCAGATCCGAGCCTCGAGACCAGCCTAGAGCCGAGCCGAGTCCAGACCATAGCCTAGAGCCGAGCACGCGCCAAGCATCGAGCCGAGCCCCGAGCCCAGCCGAGCCCGGAGCCCAGAGCCGAGCCTCGAGACGAGCCCCGAGACAATCCCCAAGCCCAGCCTAGAGCCGAGGCGAGGCGAGTCCAGAGCCGAAGCGAGATCAGAGCCCCGAGCCCAGCCTAGAGCCGAGCCGAGTCCAGAGCCGAGGTACGAGCGCAGCCTAGAGCCGAGTAGAGATCCGAGCCCAGAGCCGAGCCTCGAGCCGAGCCCCGAGCCCAGCCGAGCCCCGAGCCCAGAGACGAACCTCGAGACGAGCCCCGAGACAATCCCCAAGCCCAGCTTAGAGCCGAGGCGAGCCGAGTCCAGAGCCGAACCCAGATCCGAGCCCCGAGCCCAGCCTAGAGCCGAGCCGAGCCCGGAGCCCAGCCTAGAGCCGAGCCCTGAGCCGGGCCCCGAGCCGAGCCCCGAGCCCAGCCGAGCACAGAGCCCAGAGCCGAGCCTCGAGACGAGCCCCGAGACAATCCCCAAGCCCAGGCTAGAGCCGAGGCGAGCCGAGTCCAGAGCCGAACCCAGATCCGAGCCCCGAGCCCAGCCTAGAGCCGAGCCGAGCCCGGAGCCCAGCCTAGAGGCGAGCCCAGAGTCGAATATCGAGCCGAGCCTCGAGCCGAGCCCCGAGCCCAGCCGAGCCCAGAGCCCAGAGCCGAGCCTCGAGACGAGCCCCGAGACAATCCCCAAGCCCAGCCTAGAGCCGAGGCGAGCCGAGTCCAGAGCCGAACCCAGATCCGAGCCCCGAGCCCATCCTAGAGCCGAGGCGAGCCGAGTCCAGAGCCGAACCCAGACCCGAGCCCCGAGCCCAGCTTAGATCCGAGGCGAGGCCAGAGCCCAGCCTAGAGCCGAGCCCAGAGCCGAGCCTCGACCCGAGCCCCGAGCCCAGCCTAGAGCCGAGCCGAGCCCAGAGCCCAGCCTAGAGGCGAGCCCAGAGCCGAGTATCGAGCCGAGAATCGAGTCGAGCCCCGAGCCCAGATCCGAGCCTCGAGACGAGCCCCGAGACAATCCCCAAGCCCAGCCTAGAGCCGAGGCGAGCCGAGTCCAGAGCCGAACCCAGAGCCGAGCCTCGAGCCCAGCCTAGAGCCGAGCCGAGTCCAGAGCCGAGGTACGAGCGCAGCCTAGAGCCGAGTAGAGAGCCGAGACCAGAGCACAGCCGAACACAGAGCCCAGATCCGAGCCTCGAGACGAGCCTCGAGACAATCCCCAAGCCCAGACTAGAGCCGAGCCGAGCCGAGTCCAGAGCCGAACCCAGATCCGAGCCCCGAGCTTAGCCTAGAGCCGAGCCGAGCCCAGACCATAGCCTAGAGCCGAGCCCAGCGCCAAGCATCGAGCCGAGCCCCGAGCCCAGCCGAGCACAGAGCCCAGAGCCGAGCCTCGAGACGAGCCCCGAGACAATCCCCAAGCCCAGCCTAGAGCCGAGGCGAGCCGAGTCCAGAGCCGAAGCGAGATCAGAGCCCCGAGCCCAGCCTAGAGCCGAGCCGAGTCCAGAGCCGAGGTACGAGCGCAGCCTAGAGCCGAGTAGAGAGCCGAGCCCAGAGCCGAGCCTCGAGCCGAGCCCCGAGCCCAGCCGAGCCCCGAGCCCAGATCCGAGCCTCGAGACGAGCCCCGAGACAATCCCCAAGCCCAGACTAGAGCCGAGGCGAGCCGAGTCCAGAGCCGAAACCAGATCCGAGCCCCGAGCTTAGCCTAGAGCCGAGCCGAGCCCAGACAATAGCCTAGAGCCGAGCCCAGCGCCAAGCATCGAGCCGAGCCCCGAGCCCAGCCGAGCACAGAGCCCAGAGCCGAGCCTCGAGACGAGCCCCGAGACAATCCCCAAGCCCAGCTTAGAGCCGAGGCGAGCCGAGTCCAGAGCCGAACCCAGATCCGAGCCCCGAGCACAGCCTAGAGCCGAGCCGAGTCCAGAGCCGAGCCCAGAGTCGGGCGCGAGCTGAGCCTCGAGCCTAGCCAAGAGCAGAGCCGATCATTTGGCCCAGCCCAAAGCCGAGAGCAGACAATTCCAGAGCCGAGCCTCGAGCCCAGCCTAGAGCCGAGCCGTGTCCAGAGCCGAGCCCAGAACCGAGCCCCGAGCCCAGCCTAGAGCCGAGCCGAGCCCGGAGCCCAGCCTAGAGCCGAGCACTGAGCCGAGCCCCGAGCCGAGCCCCGAGCCCAGCCGAGCACATATCCCAGTGCCGAGCCTCGAGACGAGCCCCGAGAAAATCCCCAAGCCCAGCCTAGAGCCGAGGCGAGCCGAGTCCAGAGCCGAAGCGAGATCAGAGCCCCGAGCCCAGCCTAGAGCCGAGCCGAGTGCAGAGCCGAGGTACGAGCGCAGCCTGGAGCCGAGTAGAGAGCCCAGCCCAGAGTCGAGCCTCGAGCTGAGCCCCGAGCCCAGCCGAGCACAGAGCCCAGAGCCGAGCCTCGAGACGAGCCCCGAGACAATCCCCAAGCCCAGCCTAGAGCCGAGGCGAGCCGAGTCCAGAGCCGAAACCAGATCCGAGCCCCGAGCTTAGCCTAGAGCCGAGCCGAGCCCAGACAATAGCCTAGAGCCGAGCCCAGCGCCAAGCATCGAGCCGAGCCCCGAGCCCAGCCGAGCACAGAGCCCAGAGCCGAGCCTCGAGACGAGCCCCGAGACAATCCCCAAGCCCAGCTTAGAGCCGAGGCGAGCCGAGTCCAGAGCCGAACCCAGATCCGAGCCCCGAGCCCAGCCTAGAGCCGAGCCGAGTCCAGAGCCGAGCCCAGAGTCGGGCGCGAGCTGAGCCTCGAGCCTAGCCAAGAGCAGAGCCGATCATTTGGCCCAGCCCAAAGCCGAGAGCAGACAATTCCAGAGCCGAGCCTCGAGCCCAGCCTAGAGCCGAGCCGAGTCCAGAGCCGAGCCCAGAACCGAGCCCCGAGCCCAGCCTAGAGCCGAGCCGAGCCCGGAGCCCAGCCTAGAGCCGAGCACTGAGCCGAGCCCCGAGCCGAGCCCCGAGCCCAGCCGAGCACATATCCCAGTGCCGAGCCTCGAGACGAGCCCCGAGAAAATCCCCAAGCCCAGCCTAGAGCCGAGGCGAGCCGAGTCCAGAGCCGAAGCGAGATCAGAGCCCCGAGCCCAGCCTAGAGCCGAGCCGAGTGCAGAGCCGAGGTACGAGCGCAGCCTAGAGCCGAGTAGAGAGCCCAGCCCAGAGTCGAGCCTCGAGCTGAGCCCCGAGCCCAGCCGAGCACAGAGCCCAGAGCCGAGCCTCGAGACGAGCCCCGAGACAATCCCCAAGCCCAGCTTAGAGCCGAGGCGAGCCGAGTCCAGAGCCGAACCCAGATCCGAGCCCCGAGCCCAGCCTAGAGCCGAGCCGAGCCCGGAGCCCAGCCTAGAGCCGAGCCCTGAGCCGAGCCCCGAGCCGAGCCCCGAGCCCAGCCGAGCACAGAGCCCAGAGCCGAGCCTCGAGACGAGCCCCGAGACAATCCCCAAGCCCAGCCTAGAGCCGAGGCGAGCCGAGTCCAGAGCCGAAGCCAGATCCGAGCCTCGAGACCAGCCTAGAGCCGAGCCGAGTCCAGACCATAGCCTAGAGCCGAGCACGCGCCAAGCATCGAGCCGAGCCCCGAGCCCAGCCGAGCCCGGAGCCCAGAGCCGAGCCTCGAGACGAGCCCCGAGACAATCCCCAAGCCCAGCCTAGAGCCGAGGCGAGGCGAGTCCAGAGCCGAAGCGAGATCAGAGCCCCGAGCCCAGCCTAGAGCCGAGCCGAGTCCAGAGCCGAGGTACGAGCGCAGCCTAGAGCCGAGTAGAGAGCCGAGCCCAGAGCCGAGCCTCGAGCCGAGCCCCGAGCCCAGCCGAGCCCCGAGCCCAGAGACGAACCTCGAGACGAGCCCCGAGACAATCCCCAAGCCCACCTTAGAGCCGAGGCGAGCCGAGTCCAGAGCCGAACCCAGATCCGAGCCCCGAGCCCAGCCTAGAGCCGAGCCGAGCCCGGAGCCCAGCCTAGAGCCGAGCCCTGAGCCGGGCCCCGAGCCGAGCCCCGAGCCCAGCCGAGCACAGAGCCCAGAGCCGAGCCTCGAGACGAGCCCCGAGACAATCCCCAAGCCCAGGCTAGAGCCGAGGCGAGCCGAGTCCAGAGCCGAACCCAGATCCGAGCCCCGAGCCCAGCCTAGAGCCGAGCCGAGCCCGGAGCCCAGCCTAGAGGCGAGCCCAGAGTCGAATATCGAGCCGAGCCTCGAGCCGAGCCCCGAGCCCAGCCGAGCCCAGAGCCCAGAGCCGAGCCTCGAGACGAGCCCCGAGACAATCCCCAAGCCCAGCCTAGAGCCGAGGCGAGCCGAGTCCAGAGCCGAACCCAGATCCGAGCCCCGAGCCCATCCTAGAGCCGAGGCGAGCCGAGTCCAGAGCCGAACCCAGACCCGAGCCCCGAGCCCAGCTTAGATCCGAGGCGAGGCCAGAGCCCAGCCTAGAGCCGAGCCCAGAGCCGAGCCTCGACCCGAGCCCCGAGCCCAGCCTAGAGCCGAGCCGAGCCCAGAGCCCAGCCTAGAGGCGAGCCCAGAGCCGAGTATCGAGCCGAGAATCGAGTCGAGCCCCGAGCCCAGATCCGAGCCTCGAGACGAGCCCCGAGACAATCCCCAAGCCCAGCCTAGAGCCGAGGCGAGCCGAGTCCAGAGCCGAACCCAGAGCCGAGCCTCGAGCCCAGCCTAGACCCGAGCCGAGTCCAGAGCCGAGGTACGAGCGCAGCCTAGAGCCGAGTAGAGAGCCGAGACCAGAGCACAGCCGAACACAGAGCCCAGATCCGAGCCTCGAGACGAGCCTCGAGACAATCCCCAAGCCCAGACTAGAGCCGAGGCGAGCCGAGTCCAGAGCCGAACCCAGATCCGAGCCCCGAGCTTAGCCTAGAGCCGAGCCGAGCCCAGACCATAGCCTAGAGCCGAGCCCAGCGCCAAGCATCGAGCCGAGCCCCGAGCCCAGCCGAGCACAGAGCCCAGAGCCGAGCCTCGAGACGAGCCCCGAGACAATCCCCAAGCCCAGCCTAGAGCCGAGGCGAGCCGAGTCCAGAGCCGAAGCGAGATCAGAGCCCCGAGCCCAGCCTAGAGCCGAGCCGAGTCCAGAGCCGAGGTACGAGCGCAGCCTAGAGCCGAGTAGAGAGCCGAGCCCAGAGCCGAGCCTCGAGCCGAGCCCCGACCCCAGCCGAGCCCCGAGCCCAGATCCGAGCCTCGAGACGAGCCCCGAGACAATCCCCAAGCCCAGACTAGAGCCGAGGCGAGCCGAGTCCAGAGCCGAAACCAGATCCGAGCCCCGAGCTTAGCCTAGAGCCGAGCCGAGCCCAGACAATAGCCTAGAGCCGAGCCCAGCGCCAAGCATCGAGCCGAGCCCCGAGCCCAGCCGAGCACAGAGCCCAGAGCCGAGCCTCGAGACGAGCCCCGAGACAATCCCCAAGCCCAGCTTAGAGCCGAGGCGAGCCGAGTCCAGAGCCGAACCCAGATCCGAGCCCCGAGCACAGCCTAGAGCCGAGCCGAGTCCAGAGCCGAGCCCAGAGTCGGGCGCGAGCTGAGCCTCGAGCCTAGCCAAGAGCAGAGCCGATCATTTGGCCCAGCCCAAAGCCGAGAGCAGACAATTCCAGAGCCGAGCCTCGAGCCCAGCCTAGAGCCGAGCCGTGTCCAGAGCCGAGCCCAGAACCGAGCCCCGAGCCCAGCCTAGAGCCGAGCCGAGCCCGGAGCCCAGCCTAGAGCCGAGCACTGAGCCGAGCCCCGAGCCGAGCCCCGAGCCCAGCCGAGCACATATCCCAGTGCCGAGCCTCGAGACGAGCCCCGAGAAAATCCCCAAGCCCAGCCTAGAGCCGAGGCGAGCCGAGTCCAGAGCCGAAGCGAGATCAGAGCCCCGAGCCCAGCCTAGAGCCGAGCCGAGTGCAGAGCCGAGGTACGAGCGCAGCCTAGAGCCGAGTAGAGAGCCCAGCCCAGAGTCGAGCCTCGAGCTGAGCCCCGAGCCCAGCCGAGCACAGAGCCCAGAGCCGAGCCTCGAGACGAGCCCCGAGACAATCCCCAAGCCCAGCCTAGAGCCGAGGCGAGCCGAGTCCTGAGCCGAAGCGAGATCAGAGCCCCGAGCCCAGCCTAGAGCCGAGCCGAGTCCAGAGCCGAGGTACGAGCGCAGCCTAGAGCCGAGTAGAGAGCCGAGCCACGAGCCGAGCGTCGAGCCGAACCCCGAGCACAGCCGAGCACAGAGCCCAGATCCGAGCCTCGAGACGAGCCCCGAGACAATCCCCAAGCCCAGCTTAGAGCCGAGGCGAGCCGAGTCCAGAGCCGAACCCAGATCCGAGCCCCGAGCCCAGCCTAGAGCCGAGCCGAGCCCGGAGCCCAGCCTAGAGCCGAGCCCTGAGCCGAGCCCCGAGCCGAGCCGCGAGCCCAGCCGAGCACAGAGCCCAGAGCCGAGCCTCGAGAGGAGCCCCGAGACAATCCCCAAGCCCAGCCTAGAGCCGAGGCGAGCCGAGTCCAGAGCCGAACCCAGATCCGAGCCCCGAGCCCAGCCTAGAGCCGAGCCGAGCCCAGAGCCCAGCCTAGAGGCGAGCACAGAGTCGAATATCGAGCCGAGCCTCGACCCGAGCCCCGAGCCCAGCCGAGCACAGAGCCCAGAGCCGAGCCTCGAGACGAGCCCCGAGACAATCCCCAAGCCCAGCCTAGAGCCGAGGCGAGCCGAGTCCAGAGCCGAAGCGAGATCAGAGCCCCGAGCCCAGCCTAGAGCCGAGCCGAGTCCAGAGCCGAGGTACGAGCGCAGCCTAGAGCCGAGTAGAGAGCCGAGCCCAGAGCCGAGCCTCGAGCCGAGCCCCGACCCCAGCCGAGCCCCGAGCCCAGATCCGAGCCTCGAGACGAGCCCCGAGACAATCCCCAAGCCCAGACTAGAGCCGAGGCGAGCCGAGTCCAGAGCCGAAACCAGATCCGAGCCCCGAGCTTAGCCTAGAGCCGAGCCGAGCCCAGACAATAGCCTAGAGCCGAGCCCAGCGCCAAGCATCGAGCCGAGCCCCGAGCCCAGCCGAGCACAGAGCCCAGAGCCGAGCCTCGAGACGAGCCCCGAGACAATCCCCAAGCCCAGCTTAGAGCCGAGGCGAGCCGAGTCCAGAGCCGAACCCAGATCCGAGCCCCGAGCCCAGCCTAGAGCCGAGCCGAGTCCAGAGCCGAGCCCAGAGTCGGGCGCGAGCTGAGCCTCGAGCCTAGCCAAGAGCAGAGCCGATCATTTGGCCCAGCCCAAAGCCGAGAGCAGACAATTCCAGAGCCGAGCCTCGAGCCCAGCCTAGAGCCGAGCCGAGTCCAGAGCCGAGCCCAGAACCGAGCCCCGAGCCCAGCCTAGAGCCGAGCCGAGCCCGGAGCCCAGCCTAGAGCCGAGCACTGAGCCGAGCCCCGAGCCGAGCCCCGAGCCCAGCCGAGCACATATCCCAGTGCCGAGCCTCGAGACGAGCCCCGAGAAAATCCCCAAGCCCAGCCTAGAGCCGAGGCGAGCCGAGTCCAGAGCCGAAGCGAGATCAGAGCCCCGAGCCCAGCCTAGAGCCGAGCCGAGTCCAGAGCCGAGGTACGAGCGCAGCCTAGAGCCGAGTAGAGAGCCCAGCCCAGAGTCGAGCCTCGAGCTGAGCCCCGAGCCCAGCCGAGCCCCGAGCCCAGATCCGAGCCTCGAGACGAGCCCCGAGACAATCCCCAAGCCCAGCTTAGAGCCGAGGCGAGCCGAGTCCAGAGCCGAACCCAGATCCGAGCCCCGAGCCCAGCCTAGAGCCGAGCCGAGCCCGGAGCCCAGCCTAGAGCCGAGCCCTGAGCCGAGCCCCGAGCCGAGCCCCGAGCCCAGCCGAGCACAGAGCCCAGAGCCGAGCCTCGAGACGAGCCCCGAGACAATCCCCAAGCCCAGCCTAGAGCCGAGGCGAGCCGAGTCCAGAGCCGAAGCCAGATCCGAGCCTCGAGACCAGCCTAGAGCCGAGCCGAGTCCAGACCATAGCCTAGAGCCGAGCACGCGCCAAGCATCGAGCCGAGCCCCGAGCCCAGCCGAGCCCGGAGCCCAGAGCCGAGCCTCGAGACGAGCCCCGAGACAATCCCCAAGCCCAGCCTAGAGCCGAGGCGAGGCGAGTCCAGAGCCGAAGCGAGATCAGAGCCCCGAGCCCAGCCTAGAGCCGAGCCGAGTCCAGAGCCGAGGTACGAGCGCAGCCTAGAGCCGAGTAGAGAGCCGAGGCCAGAGCCGAGCCTCGAGCCGAGCCCCGAGCCCAGCCGAGCCCCGAGCCCAGAGACGAACCTCGAGACGAGCCCCGAGACAATCCCCAAGCCCAGCTTAGAGCCGAGGCGAGCCGAGTCCAGAGCCGAACCCAGATCCGAGCCCCGAGCCCAGCCTAGAGCCGAGCCGAGCCCGGAGCCCAGCCTAGAGCCGAGCCCTGAGCCGGGCCCCGAGCCGAGCCCCGAGCCCAGCCGAGCACAGAGCCCAGAGCCGAGCCTCGAGACGAGCCCCGAGACAATCCCCAAGCCCAGCCTAGAGCCGAGGCGAGCCGAGTCCAGAGCCGAACCCAGATCCGAGCCCCGAGCCCAGCCTAGAGCCGAGCCGAGCCCGGAGCCCAGCCTAGAGGCGAGCCCAGAGTCGAATATCGAGCCGAGCCTCGAGCCGAGCCCCGAGCCCAGCCGAGCACAGAGCCCAGAGCCGAGCCTCGAGACGAGCCCCGAGACAATCCCCAAGCCCAGCCTAGAGCCGAGGCGAGCCGAGTCCAGAGCCGAACCCAGATCCGAGCCCCGAGCCCATCCTAGAGCCGAGGCGAGCCGAGTCCAGAGCCGAACCCAGACCCGAGCCCCGAGCCCAGCTTAGATCCGAGGCGAGGCCAGAGCCCAGCCTAGAGCCGAGCCCAGAGCCGAGCCTCGACCCGAGCCCCGAGCCCAGCCTAGAGCCGAGCCGAGCCCAGAGCCCAGCCTAGAGGCGAGCCCAGAGCCGAGTATCGAGCCGAGAATCGAGTCGAGCCCCGAGCCCAGATCCGAGCCTCGAGACGAGCCCCGAGACAATCCCCAAGCCCAGCCTAGAGCCGAGGCGAGCCGAGTCCAGAGCCGAACCCAGAGCCGAGCCTCGAGCCCAGCCTAGAGCCGAGCCGAGTCCAGAGCCGAGGTACGAGCGCAGCCTAGAGCCGAGGCGAGCCGAGTCCAGAGCCGAAACCAGATCCGAGCCCCGAGCTTAGCCTAGAGCCGAGCCGAGCCCAGACAATAGCCTAGAGCCGAGCCCAGCGCCAAGCATCGAGCCGAGCCCCGAGCCCAGCCGAGCACAGAGCCCAGAGCCGAGCCTCGAGACGAGCCCCGAGACAATCCCCAAGCCCAGCTTAGAGCCGAGGCGAGCCGAGTCCAGAGCCGAACCCAGATCCGAGCCCCGAGCACAGCCTAGAGCCGAGCCGAGTCCAGAGCCGAGCCCAGAGTCGGGCGCGAGCTGAGCCTCGAGCCTAGCCAAGAGCAGAGCCGATCATTTGGCCCAGCCCAAAGCCGAGAGCAGACAATTCCAGAGCCGAGCCTCGAGCCCAGCCTAGAGCCGAGCCGTGTCCAGAGCCGAGCCCAGAACCGAGCCCCGAGCCCAGCCTAGAGCCGAGCCGAGCCCGGAGCCCAGCCTAGAGCCGAGCACTGAGCCGAGCCCCGAGCCGAGCCCCGAGCCCAGCCGAGCACATATCCCAGTGCCGAGCCTCGAGACGAGCCCCGAGAAAATCCCCAAGCCCAGCCTAGAGCCGAGGCGAGCCGAGTCCAGAGCCGAAGCGAGATCAGAGCCCCGAGCCCAGCCTAGAGCCGAGCCGAGTGCAGAGCCGAGGTACGAGCGCAGCCTAGAGCCGAGTAGAGAGCCCAGCCCAGAGTCGAGCCTCGAGCTGAGCCCCGAGCCCAGCCGAGCACAGAGCCCAGAGCCGAGCCTCGAGACGAGCCCCGAGACAATCCCCAAGACCAGCCTAGAGCCGAGGCGAGCCGAGTCTAGAGCCGAACCCAGATCCGAGCACCGAGCGCAGCCTAGAGCCGAGCCGATCCCAGAGCATAGCCTAGAGCCGAGGCCAGCGCCGGGCATCGAGCCGAGCCCCGAGCCCAGCCGAGCACAGAGCCCAGAGCCGAGCCTCGACGACGAGCCCCGAGACAATCCCTAAGCCCAGCCTAGAGCCGAGGCGAGCCGAGTCCTGAGCCGAAGCGAGATCAGAGCCCCGAGCCCAGCCTAGAGCCGAGCCGAGTCCAGAGCCGAGGTACGAGCGCAGCCTAGAGCCGAGTAGAGAGCCGAGCCACGAGCCGAGCGTCGAGCCGAACCCCGAGCACAGCCGAGCACAGAGCCCAGATCCGAGCCTCGAGACGAGCCCCGAGACAATCCCCAAGCCCAGCTTAGAGCCGAGGCGAGCCGAGTCCAGAGCCGAACCCAGATCCGAGCCCCGAGCCCAGCCTAGAGCCGAGCCGAGCCCGGAGCCCAGCCTAGAGCCGAGCCCTGAGCCGAGCCCCGAGCCGAGCCCCGAGCCCAGCCGAGCACAGAGCCCAGAGCCGAGCCTCGAGAGGAGCCCCGAGACAATCCCCAAGCCCAGCCTAGAGCCGAGGCGAGCCGAGTCCAGAGCCGAACCCAGATCCGAGCCCCGAGCCCAGCCTAGAGCCGAGCCGAGCCCAGAGCCCAGCCTAGAGGCGAGCCCAGAGTCGAATATCGAGCCGAGCCTCGAGCCGAGCCCCGAGCCCAGCCGAGCACAGAGCCCAGAGCCGAGCCTCGAGACGAGCCCCGAGACAATCCCCAAGCCCAGCCTAGAGCCGAGGCGAGCCGAGTCCAGAGCCGAACCCAGAGCCGAGCCCCGAGCCCAGCCGAGCCCCGAGCCCAGATCCGAGCCTCGAGACGAGCCCCGAGACAATCCCCAAGCCCAGCCTAGAGCCGAGGCGAGCCGAGTCCAGAGCCGAACCGAGATCCGAGCCCCGAGCCCAGCCTAGAGCCGAGACGAGTCCAGAGCCGAGCCCAGAGTCGGGCGCGATCTGAGCCTCTAGCCGAGCCATGAGCAGAGCCGATCCCTGAGCCCAGCCCAAAGCCGAGAGCAGACAAGCCCAGAGCCGAGCCTCGAGCCCAGCCTAGAGCCGAGTCCAGAGCCGAGCCCAGAGCCGAGCCTCGAGCCGAGCCCCGAGCCCAGCCTAGAGCCGAGCCGAGCCCGGAGCCCAGCCTAGAGCCGAGCCCTGAGCCGAGCCTCGAGCCGAGCCCCGAGCCCAGCCGAGCCCAGAGCCCAGAGCCGAGCCTCGAGACGAGCCCCGAAACAATCCCCAAGCCCAGCCTAGAGCCGAGGCGAGCCGAGTCCAGAGCCGAACCCAGATCCGAGCCTCGAGCCCAGCCTAGAGCCGAGCCGAGTCCAGACCATAGCCTAGAGCCGAGCACGCGCCAAGCATCGAGCCGAGCCCCGAGCCCAGCCGAGCACAGAGCCCAGACCCGAGCCTCGAGACGAGCCCCGAGACAATCCCCAAGCCCAGCCTAGAGCCGAGGCGAGCCGAGTCCAGAGCCGAACTGAGATCCGAGCCCCGAGCACAGCCTAGAGCCGAGCCGAGTCCAGAGCCGAGCCCAGAGTCGGGCGCGACCTGAGCCTGGAGCCTAGCCAAGAGCAGACACGATCATTTGGGCCAGCCCAAAGCCGAGAGCAGACAATTCCAGAACCGAGCCCCGAGCCCAGCCTAGAGCCGAGCCGAGCCCGGAGCCCAGCCAAGAGCCGAGCCCTGAGCCGAGCCTCGAGCCGAGCCCCGAGCCCAGCCGAGCACATATCCCAGTGCCGAGCCTCGAGACGAGCCCCGAGAAAATCCCCAAGCCCAGCCTAGAGCCGAGGCGAGCCGAGTCCAGAGCCGAAGCGAGATCAGAGCCCCGAGCCCAGCCTAGAGCCGAACCGAGTGCAGAGCCGAGGTACGAGTGCAGCCTAGAGCCGAGTAGAGAGCCCAGCCCAGAGTCGAGCCTCGAGCTGAGCCCCGAGCCCAGCCGAGCACAGAGCCCAGAGCCGAGCCTCGAGACGAGCCCCGAGACAATCCCCAAGCCCAGCCTAGAGCCGAGGCGAGCCGAGTCTAGAGCCGAACCCAGATCCGAGCACCGAGCGCAGCCTAGAGCCGAGCCGATCCCAAAGCATAGCCTAGAGCCGAGGCCAGCGCCGGGCATCGAGCCGAGCCCCGAGCCCAGCCGAGCACAGAGCCCAGAGCCGAGCCTCGACGACGAGCCCCGAGACAATCCCCAAGCCCAGCCTAGAGCCGAGGCGAGCCGAGTCCAGAGCCGAAGCGAGATCAGAGCCCCGAGCCCAGCCTAGAGCCGAGCCGAGTCCAGAGCCGAGGTACGAGCGCAGCCTAGAGCCGAGTAGAGAGCCGAGCCACGAGCCGAGCCTCGAGCCGAACCCCGAGCACAGCCGAGCACAGAGCCCAGATCCGAGCCTCGAGACGAGCCCCGAGACAATCCCCAAGCCCAGCCTAGAGCCGAGGCGAGCCGAGTCCAGAGCCGAACCCAGATCCGAGCCCCGAGCCCAGCCTAGAGCCGAGCCGAGCCCAGAGCCCAGCCTAGAGGCGAGCCCAGAGTCGAGTATCGAGCCGAGCCTCGAGCCGAGCCCCGAGCCCATCCTAGAGCCGAGGCGAGCCGAGTCCAGAGCCGAACCCAGATCCGAGCCCCGAGCCCAGCCTAGAGCCGAGCCGAGGCCAGAGCCCAGCCTAGAGCCGAGCCCAGAGTCGAGCCTCGACCCGAGCCCCGAGCCCTGCCGAGCCCCGAGCCCAGAGCCGAGCCTCGAGATGAGCCCCGATACAATCCCCAAGCCCAGCCTAGAGCCGAGCCGAGCCCAGAGCCCAGCCTAGAGGCGAGCCCAGAGCCGAGTATCGAGCCGAGAATCGAGTCGAGCCCCGAGACCAGATTCGAGACTCGAGACGAGCCCCGAGACAATCCCCAAGCCCAGCCTAGAGCCGAGGCGAGCCGAGTCCAGAGCCGAAGCGAGATCCTAGCCCCGAGCCCAGCCTAGAGCCGAGACGAGTCCAGAGCCGAGCCCAGAGTCGGGCGCGATCTGAGCCTCGAGCCGAGCCAAGATCAGAGCCGATCCCTGAGCCCAGCCCAAAGCCGAGAGCAGACAAGCCCAGAGCCGAGCCTCGAGCCCAGCCTAGAGCCGAGTCCAGAGCCGAGCCCAGAGCCGAGCCTCGAGCCGAGCCCCGAGCCCAGCCGAGCACAGAGCCCAGATCAGAGCCTCGAGACGAGCCCCGAGACAATCCCCAAGCCCAGCCTAGAGCCGAGGCAAGCCGAGTCCAGAGCCGAACCCAAAGCCGAGCCCCGAGCTTAGCCTAGAGCCGAGCCGAGCCCAGACCATAGCCTAGAGCCGAGCCCAGCGCCAAGCATCTAGCCGAGCCCCGAGCCCAGATTGGAGACTCGAGACGAGCCCCGAGACAATCCCCAAGCCCAGCCTAGAGCCGAGGCGAGCCGAGTCCAGAGCCGAAGCGAGATCCTAGCCCCGAGCCCAGCCTAGAGCCGAGACGAGTCCAGAGCCGAGCCCAGAGTCGGGCGCGATCTGAGCCTCGAGCCGAGCCAAGATCAGAGCCGATCCCTGAGCCCAGCCCAAAGCCGAGAGCAGACAAGCCCAGAGCCGAGCCTCGAGCCCAGCCTAGAGCCGAGTCCAGAGCCGAGCCCAGAGCCGAGCCTCGAGCCGAGCCCCGAGCCCAGCCGAGCACAGAGCCCAGAGCCGAGTCTCGAGACGAGCCCCGAGACAATCCCCAAGCCCAGCCTAGAGCCGAGGCGAGCCGAGTCCAGAGCCGAAGCGAGATCAGAGCCCCGAGCCCAGCCTAGACCCGAGCCGAGTCCAGAGCCGAGGTACGAGCGCAGCCTAGAGCCGAGTAGAGAGCCGAGCCCAGAGCCGAGCCTCGAGCCGAGCCCCGAGCCCAGCCGAGCCCCGAGCCCAGAGCCGAGCCCCGAGACGAGCCCCGAGACAATCCCCAAGCCCAGGTTAGAGCCGAGGCGAGCCGAGTCCAGAGCCGAACCCAGATCCGAGCCCCGAGCCCAGCCTAGAGCCGAGCCGAGCCCGGAGACCAGCCTAGAGCCGAGCCCTGAGCCGAGCCCCGAGCCGAGCCCCGAGCCCAGCCGAGCACAGAGCCCAGAGCCGAGCCTCGAGACGAGCCCCGAGACAATCCCCAAGCCCAGCCTAGAGCCGAGGCGAGCCGAGTCCAGAGCCGAACCCAGATCCGAGCCCCGAGCCCAGCCTAGAGCCGAGCCGAGCCCAGAGCCCAGCCTAGAGGCGAGCCCAGAGTCGAATATCGAGCCGAGCCTCGAGCCGAGCCCCGAGCCCAGCCGAGCACAGAGCCCAGAGCCGAGCCTCGAGACGAGCCCCGAGACAATCCCCAAGCCCAGCCTAGAGCCGAGGCGAGCCGAGTCCAGAGCCGAACCCAGAGCCGATCCCCGAGCCCAGCCGAGCCCCGAGCCCAGATCCGAGCCTCGAGACGAGCCCCGAGACAATCCCCAAGCCCAGCCTAGAGCCGAGGCGAGCCGAGTCCAGAGCCGAACCGAGATCCGAGCCCCGAGCCCAGCCTAGAGCCGAGACGAGTCCAGAGCCGAGCCCAGAGTCGGGCGCGATCTGAGCCTCTAGCCGAGCCATGAGCAGAGCCGATCCCTGAGCCCAGCCCAAAGCCGAGAGCAGACAAGCCCAGAGCCGAGCCCCGAGCCCAGCCTAGAGCCTAGCCGAGCCCGGAGCCCAGCCTAGAGCCGAGCCCTGAGCCGTGCCTCGAGCCGAGCCCCGAGCCCAGCCGAGCCCAGAGCCCAGAGCCGAGCCTCGAGACGAGCCCCGAAACAATCCCCAAGCCCAGCCTAGAGCCGAGGCGAGCCGAGTCCAGAGCCGAACCCAGATCCGAGCCTCGAGCCCAGCCTAGAGCCGAGCCGAGTCCAGACCATAGCCTAGAGCCGAGCACGCGCCAAGCATCGAGCCGAGCCCCGAGCCCAGCCGAGCCCCGAGCCCAGAGCCGAACCTCGAGACGAGCCCCGAGACAATACCCAAGCCCAGCTTAGAGCCGAGTCGAGCCGAGTCCAGAGCCGAACCCAGATCAGAGCCCCGAGCCCAGCCTAGAGCCGAGCCGAGCCCGGAGCCCAGCCTAGAGCCGAGCCCTGAACCGGACCCCGAGCCGAGCCCCGAGCCCAGCCGAGCACAGAGCCCAGACCCGAGCCTCGAGACGAGCCCCGAGACAATCCCCAAGCCCAGCCTAGAGCCGAGGCGAGCCGAGTC
This sequence comes from Athene noctua, assembly GCF_965140245.1. NCBI lineage: Eukaryota > Metazoa > Chordata > Aves > Strigiformes > Strigidae > Athene > Athene noctua. The sequence continues at coordinate 951,770 of NC_134048.1, read as the reverse complement.
CAGAGCCGAACCCAGATCCGAGCCCCGAGCACAGCCTAGAGCCGAGCCGAGTCCAGAGCCGAGCCCAGAGTCGGGCGCGAGCTGAGCCTCGAGCCTAGCCAAGAGCAGACACGATCATTTGGGCCAGCCCAAAGCCGAGAGCAGACAATTCCAGAACCGAGCCCCGAGCCCAGCCTAGAGCCGAGCCGAGCCCGGAGCCCAGCCAAGAGCCGAGCCCTGAGCCGAGCCTCGAGCCGAGCCCCGAGCCCAGCCGAGCACATATCCCAGTGCCGAGCCTCGAGACGAGCCCCGAGAAAATCCCCAAGCCCAGCTTAGAGCCGAGGCGAGCCGAGTCCAGAGCCGAAGCGAGATCAGAGCCCCGAGCCCAGCCTAGAGCCGAGCCGAGTCCAGAGCCGAGGTACGAGCGCAGCCTAGAGCCGATCCGAGCCCAGAGCTTAGCCTCGAGCCGAGCCCCGAGCCCAGCCGAGCACAGAGACCAGAGCCGAGCCTCGAGACGAGCCCCGAGACAATCCCCAAGCCCAGCCTAGAGCCGAGGCGAGCCGAGTCCAGAGCCGAAACCAGATCCGAGCCCCGAGCACAGCCTAGAGCCGAGCCGAGTCCAGAGCCGAGCCCAGAGTCGGGCGCGATCTGAGCCTCGAGCCGAGCCAAGATCAGAGCCGATCCCTGAGCCCAGCCCAAAGCCGAGAGCAGACAAGCCCAGAGCCGAGCCTCGAGCCCAGCCTAGAGCCGAGCCGAATCCAGAGCCGAGCCCAGAGTCGGGCGCGAGCTGAGCCTCGAGCCTAGCCAAGAACAGAGACGATCATTTGGGCCAGCCCAAAGCCGAGAGCAGACAATTCCAGAACCGAGCCCCGAGCCCAGCCTAGAGCCGAGCCGAGCCCGGAGCCCAGCCAAGAGCCGAGCCCTGAGCCGAGCCTCGAGCCGAGCCCCGAGCCCAGCCGAGCACATATCCCAGTGCCGAGCCTCGAGACGAGCCCCGAGAAAATCCCCAAGCCCAGCCTAGAGCCGAGGCGAGCCGAGTCCAGAGCCGAAGCGAGATCAGAGCCCCGAGCCCAGCCTAGAGCCGAGCCGAGTCCAGAGCCGAGGTACGAGCGCAGCCTAGAGCCGATCCGAGCCCAGAGCTTAGCCTCGAGCCGAGCCCCGAGCCCAGCCGAGCACAGAGACCAGAGCCGAGCCTCGAGACGAGCCCCGAGACAATCCCCAAGCCCAGCCTAGAGCCGAGGCGAGCCGAGTCCAGAGCCGAACCCAGATCCGAGCCCCGAGCCCATCCTAGAGCCGAGGCGAGCCGAGTCCAGAGCCGAACCCAGACCCGAGCCCCGAGCCCAGCCTAGATCCGAGCCGAGGCCAGAGCCCAGCCTAGAGCCGAGCCCAGAGCCGAGCCTCGACCCGAGCCCCGAGCCCAGCCGAGCCACGAGCCCAGAGCCGAGCCTTGAGATGAGCCCCGAGACAAGCCCCAAGCCCAGCCTAGAGCCGAGCCGAGCCCAGAGCCCAGCCTAGAGGCGAGCCCAGAGCCGAGTATCGAGCCGAGAATCGAGTCGAGCCCCGAGCCCAGATCCGAGCCTCGAGACGAGCCCCGAGACAATCCCCAAGCCCAGCCTAGAGCCGAGGCGAGCCGAGTCAAGAGCCGAACCGAGATCCGAGCCCCGAGCCCAGCCTAGAGCCGAGCCGAGTCCAGAGCCGAGCCCAGAGTCGGGCGCGATCTGAACCTCGAGCCGAGCCAAGAGCAGAGCCGATCCCTGAGCCCAGCCCAAAGCCGAGAGCAGACAAGCCCAGAGCCGAGTCTCGAGCCCAGCCTAGAGCCGAGTACAGAGCCGAGCCCAGAGCCGAGCCTCGAGCCGAGCCCCGAGCCCAGCCGAGCACAGAGCTCAGAGCCGAGTCTCAAGACGAGCCCCGAGACAATCCCCAAGCCCAGCCTAGAGCCGAGGCGAGCCGAGTCCAGAGCCGAACCCAGATCCGAGCCCCGAGCCCAGCCTAGAGCCGAGCCGAGCCCGGAGCCCAGCCTAGAGCCGAGTATCGAGCCGAGCCTCGAGCTGAGCCCCGAGCACAGCCGAGCACAGAGCCCAGAGCCGAGTCTCAAGACGAGCCCCGACACAATCCCCAAGCCCAGCCTAGAGCCGAGGCGAGCCGAGTCCAGAGCCGAACCCAGAGCCGAGCCTCGAGCCCAGCCTAGAGCCGAGCCGAGTCCAGAGCCGAGGTACGAGCGCAGCCTAGAGCCGAGTAGAGAGCCGAGCCCAGAGCACAGCCGAACACAGAGCCCAGATCCGAGCCTCGAGACGAGCCCCGAGACAATCCCCAAGCCCAGACTAGAGCCGAGGCGAGCCGAGTCCAGAGCCGAACCCAGATTCGAGCACCGAGCTTAGCCTAGAGCCGAGCGGAGCCCAGAACATAGCCTAGAGCCGAGCCCAGCGCCAAGCATCGAGCCGAGCCCCTAGCCCAGCCGAGCACAGAGCCCAGAGCCGAGCCTCGAGACGAGCCCCGAGACAATCCCCAAGCTCAGCCTAGAGCCGAGGCGAGCCGAGTCCAGAGCCGAAGCGAGATCAGAGCCCCGAGCCCAGCCTAGAGCCGAGCCGAGTCCAGAGCCGAGGTACGAGCGCAGCCTAGAGCCGAGTAGAGAGCCGAGCCCAGAGCCGAGCCTCGAGCCGAGCCCCGAGCCCAGCCGAGCCCCGAGCCCAGATCCGAGCCTCGAGACGAGCCCCGAGACAATCCCCAAGCCCAGACTAGAGCCGAGGCGAGCCGAGTCCAGAGCCGAAACCAGATCCGAGCCCCGAGCTTAGCCTAGAGCCGAGCCGATCCCAGAGCATAGCCTAGAGCCGAGGCCAGCGCCAGGCATCGAGCCGAGCCCCGAGCCCAGCCGAGCACAGAGCCCAGAGCCGAGCCTCGACGACGAGCCCCGAGACAATCCCCAAGCCCAGCCTAGAGCCGAGGCGAGCCGAGTCCAGAGCCGAAGCGAGATCAGAGCCCCGAGCCCAGCCTAGAGCCGAGCCGAGTCCAGAGCCGAGGTACGAGCGCAGCCTAGAGCCGAGTAGAGAGCCGAGCCACGAGCCGAGCCTCGAGCCGAACCCCGAGCACAGCCGAGCACAGAGCCCAGATCCGAGCCTCGAGACGAGCCCCGAGACAATCCCCAAGCCCAGCCTAGAGCCGAGGCGAGCCGAGTCCAGAGCCGAACCCAGATCCGAGCCCCGAGCCCAGCCTAGAGCCGAGCCGAGCCCAGAGCTCAGCCTAGAGGCGAGCCCAGAGTCGAGTATCGAGCCGAGCCTCGAGCCGAGCCCCGAGCCCATCCTAAAGCCGAGGCGAGCCGAGTCCAGAGCCGAACCCAGATCCGAGCCCCGAGCCCAGCCTAGAGCCGAGCCGAGGCCAGAGCCCAGCCTAGAGCCGAGCCCAGAGTCGAGCCTCGACCCGAGCCCCGAGCCCTGCCGAGCCCCGAGCCTAGAGCCGAGCCTCGAGATGAGCCCCGATACAATCCCCAAGCCCAGCCTAGAGCCGAGCCGAGCCCAGAGCCCAGCCTAGAGGCGAGCCCAGAGCCGAGTATCGAGCCGAGAATCGAGTCGAGCCCCGAGCCCAGATTCGAGACTCGAGACGAGCCCCGAGACAATCCCCAAGCCCAGCCTAGAGCCGAGGCGAGCCGAGTCCAGAGCCGAAGCGAGATCCGAGCCCCGAGCCCAGCCTAGAGCCGAGACGAGTCCAGAGCCGAGCCCAGAGTCGGGCGCGATCTGAGCCTCGAGCCGAGCCAAGATCAGAGCCGATCCCTGAGCCCAGCCCAAAGCCGAGAGCAGACAAGCCCAGAGCCGAGCCTCGAGCCCAGCCTAGAGCCGAGTCCAGAGCCGAGCCCAGAGCCGAGCCTCGAGCCGAGCCCCGAGCCCAGCCGAGCACAGAGCCCAGATCCGAGCCTCGAGACGAGCCCCGAGACAATCCCCAAGCCCAGACTAGAGCCGAGGCAAGCCGAGTCCAGAGCCGAACCCAAAGCCGAGCCCCGAGCTTAGCCTAGAGCCGAGCCGAGCCCAGACCATAGCCTAGAGCCGAGCCCAGCGCCAAGCATCTAGCCGAGCCCCGAGCCCAGCCGAGCACAGAGCCCAGAGCCGAGTCTCGAGACGAGCCCCGAGACAATCCCCAAGACCAGCCTAGAGCCGAGGCGAGCCGAGTCCAGAGCCGAAGCGAGATCAGAGCCCCGAGCCCAGCCTAGACCCGAGCCGAGTCCAGAGCCGAGGTACGAGCGCAGCCTAGAGCCGAGTAGAGAGCCGAGCCTCGAGCCGAGCCCCGAGCCCAACCGAGCCCCGAGCCCAGAGCCGAGCCCCGAGACGAGCCCCGAGACAATCCCCAAGCCCAGGTTAGAGCCGAGGCGAGCCGAGTCCAGAGCCGAACCCAGATCCGAGCCCCGAGCCCAGCCTAGAGCCGAGCCGAGCCCGGAGCCCAGCCTAGAGCCGAGCCCTGAGCCGAGCCCCGAGCCGAGCCCCGAGCCCAGCCGAGCACAGAGCCCAGAGCCGAGCCTCGAGAGGAGCCCCGAGACAATCCCCAAGCCCAGCCTAGAGCCGAGGCGAGCCGAGTCCAGAGCCGAACCCAGATCCGAGCCCCGAGCCCAGCCTAGAGCCGAGCCGAGCCCAGAGCCCAGCCTAGAGGCGAGCCCAGAGTCGAATATTGATCCGAGCCTCGAGCCGAGCCCCGAGCCCAGCCGAGCACAGAGCCCAGATCCGAGCCTCGAGACGAGCCCCGAGACAATCCCCAAGCCCAGCCTAGAGCCGAGGCGAGCCGAGTCCAGAGCCGAACCCAGAGCCGATCCCCGAGCCCAGCCGAGCCCCGAGCCCAGATCCAAGCCTCGAGACGAGCCCCGAGACAATCCCCAAGCCCAGCCTAGAGCCGAGGCGAGCCGAGTCCAGAGCCGAAGCGAGATCCTAGCCCCGAGCCCAGCCTAGAGCCGAGACGAGTCCAGAGCCGAGCCCAGAGTCGGGCGCGATCTGAGCCTCTAGCCGAGCCATGAGCAGAGCCGATCCCTGAGCCCAGCCCAAAGCCGAGAGCAGACAAGCCCAGAGCCGAGCCTCGAGCCCAGCCTAGAGCCGAGTCCAGAGCCGAGCCCAGAGCCGAGCCTCGAGCCGAGCCCCGAGCCCAGCCTAGAGCCGAGCCGAGCCCGGAGCCCAGCCTAGAGCCGAGCCCTGAGCCGAGCCTCGAGCCGAGCCCCGAGCCCAGCCGAGCCCAGAGCCCAGAGCCGAGCCTCGAGACGAGCCCCGAAACAATCCCCAAGCCCAGCCTAGAGCCGAGGCGATCCGAGTCCAGAGCCGAACCCAGATCCGAGCCTCGAGCCCAGCCTAGAGCCGAGCCGAGTCCAGACCACAGCCTAGAGCCGAGCACGCGCCAAGCATCGAGCCGAGCCCCGAGCCCAGCCGAGCAAAGAGCCCAGAGCCGAACCTCGAGACGAGCCCCGAGACAATACCCAAGCCCAGCTTAGAGCCGAGTCGAGCCGAGTCCAGAACCGAACCCAGATCCGAGCCCCGAGCCCAGCCTAGAGCCGAGCCGAGCACGGAGCCCAGCCAAGAGCCGAGCCCTGAGCCGAGCCTCGAGCCGAGCCCCGAGCCCAGCCGAGCACATATCCCAGTGCCGAGCCTCGAGACGAGCCCCGAGAAAATCCCCAAGCCCAGCTTAGAGCCGAGGCGAGCCGAGTCCAGAGCCGAAGCGAGATCAGAGCCCCGAGCCCAGCCTAGAGCCGAGCCGAGTCCAGAGCCGAGGTACGAGCGCAGCCTAGAGCCGATCCGAGGCCAGAGCTTAGCCTCGAGCCGAGCCCCGAGCCCAGCCGAGCACAGAGACCAGAGCCGAGCCTCGAGACGAGCCCCGAGACAATCCCCAAGCCCAGCCTAGAGCCGAGGCGAGCCGAGTCCAGAGCCGAACCCAGATCCGAGCCCCGAGCACAGCCTAGAGCCGAGCCGACTCCAGAGCCGAGCCCAGAGTCGGGCGCGAGCTGAGCCTGGAGCCTAGCCAAGAGCAGACACGATCATTTGGGCCAGCCCAAAGCCGAGAGCAGACAATTCCAGAACCGAGCCCCGAGCCCAGCCTAGAGCCGAGCCGAGCCCGGAGCCCAGCCAAGAGCCGAGCCCTGAGCCGAGCCTCGAGCCGAGCCCCGAGCCCAGCCGAGCACATATCCCAGTGCCGAGCCTCGAGACGAGCCCCGAGAAAATCCCCAAGCCCAGCTTAGAGCCGAGGCGAGCCGAGTCCAGAGCCGAAGCGAGATCAGAGCCCCGAGCCCAGCCTAGAGCCGAGCCGAGTCCAGAGCCGAGGTACGAGCGCAGCCTAGAGCCGATCCGAGCCCAGAGCTTAGCCTCGAGCCGAGCCCCGAGCCCAGCCGAGCACAGAGCCCAGATCCGAGCCTCGAGACGAGCCCCGAGACAATCCCCAAGACCAGCCTAGAGCCGAGGCGAGCCGAGTCCAGAGCCGAACCCAGATCCGAGCCCCGAGCACAGCCTAGAGCCGAGCCGAGTCCAGAGCCGAGCCCAGAGTCGGGCGCGAGCTGAGCCTCGAGCCTAGCCAAGAGCAGACACGATCATTTGGGCCAGCCCAAAGCCGAGAGCAGACAATTCCAGAACCGAGCCCCGAGCCCAGCCTAGAGCCGAGCCGAGCCCGGAGACCAGACAAGAGCCGAGCCCTGAGCCGAGCCTCGAGCCGAGCCCCGAGCCCAGCCGAGCACATATCCCAGTGCCGAGCCTCGAGACGAGCCCCGAGAAAATCCCCAAGCCCAGCCTAGAGCCGAGGCGAGCCGAGTCCAGAGCCGAAGCGAGATCAGAGCCCCGAGCCCAGCCTAGAGCCGAGCCGAGTCCAGAGCCGAGGTACGAGCGCAGCCTAGAGCCGATCCGAGCCCAGAGCTTAGCCTCGAGCCAAGCCCCGAGCCCAGCCGAGCACAGAGACCAGAGCCGAGCCTCGAGACGAGCCCCGAGACAATCCCCAAGCCCAGCCTAGAGCCGAGGCGAGCCGAGTCCAGAGCCGAACCCAGATCCGAGCCCCGAGCCCATCCTAGAGCCGAGGCGAGCCGAGTCCAGAGCCGAACCCAGACCCGAGCCCCGAGCCCAGCCTAGATCCGAGCCGAGGCCAGAGCCCAGCCTAGAGCCGAGCCCAGAGCCGAGCCTCGACCCGAGCCCCGAGCCCAGCCGAGCCACGAGCCCAGAGCCGAGCCTTGAGATGAGCCCCGAGACAAGCCCCAAGCCCAGCCTAGAGCCGAGCCGAGCCCAGAGCCCAGCCTAGAGGCGAGCCCAGAGCCGAGTATCGAGCCGAGAATCGAGTCGAGCCCCGAGCCCAGATCCGAGCCTCGAGACGAGCCCCGAGACAATCCCCAAGCCCAGCCTAGAGCCGAGGCCAGCGCCGGGCATCGAGCCGAGCCCCGAGCCCAGCCGAGCACAGAGCCCAGAGCCGAGCCTCGACGACGAGCCCCGAGACAATCCCCAAGCCCAGCCTAGAGCCGAGGCGAGCCGAGTCCAGAGCCGAAGCGAGATCAGAGCCCCGAGAACAGCATAGAACCGAGCCGAGTCCAGAGCCGAGGTACGAGCGCAGCCTAGAGCCGAGTAGAGAGCCGAGCCAACGAGCCGAGCCTCGAGCCGAACCCCGAGCACAGCCGAGCACAGAGCCCAGATCCGAGCCTCGAGACGAGCCCCGAGACAATCCCCAAGCCCAGCCTAGAGCCGAGGCGAGCCGAGTCCAGAGCCGAACCCAGATCCGAGCCCCGAGCCCAGCCTAGAGCCGAGCCGAGCCCAGAGCCCAGCCTAGAGGCGAGCCCAGAGTCGAGTATCGAGCCGAGCCTCGAGCCGAGCCCCGAGCCCATCCTAGAGCCGAGGCGAGCCGAGTCCAGAGCCGAACCCAGATCCGAGCCCCGAGCCCAGCCTAGAGCCGAGCCGAGGCCAGATCCCAGCCTAGAGCCGAGCCCAGAGTCGAGCCTCGACCCGAGCCCCGAGCCCTGCCGAGCCCCGAGCCCAGAGCCGAGCCTCGAGATGAGCCCCGATACAATCCCCAAGCCCAGCCTAGAGCCGAGCCGAGCCCAGAGCCCAGCCTAGAGGCGAGCCCAGAGCCGAGTATCGAGCCGAGAATCGAGTCGAGCCCCGAGCCCAGATTCGAGACTCGAGACGAGCCCCGAGACAATCCCCAAGCCCAGCCTAGAGCCGAGGCGAGCCGAGTCCAGAGCCGAAGCGAGATCCGAGCCCCGAGCCCAGCCTAGAGCCGAGACGAGTCGAGAGCCGAGCCCAGAGTCGGGCGCGATCTGAGCCTCGAGCCGAGCCAAGATCAGAGCCGATCCCTGAGCCCAGCCCAAAGCCGAGAGCAGACAAGCCCAGAGCCGAGCCTCGAGCCCAGCCTAGAGCCGAGTCCAGAGCCGAGCCCAGAGCCGAGCCTCGAGCCGAGCCCCGAGCCCAGCCGAGCACAGAGCTCAGAGCCGAGTCTCAAGACGAGCCCCGAGACAATCCCCAAGCCCAGCCTAGAGCCGAGGCGAGCCGAGTCCAGAGCCGAACCCAGATCCGAGCCCCGAGCCCAGCCTAGAGCCGAGCCGAGCCCGGAGCCCAGCCTAGAGCCGAGTATCGAGCCGAGCCTCGAGCTGAGCCCCGAGCACAGCCGAGCACAGAGCCCAGAGCCGAGTCTCAAGACGAGCCCCGAGACAATCCCCAAGCTCAGCCTAGAGCCGAGGCGAGCCGAGTCCAGAGCCGAAGCGAGATCAGAGCCCCGAGCCCAGCCTAGAGCCGAGCCGAGTCCAGAGCCGAGGTACGAGCGCAGCCTAGAGCCGAGTAGAGAGCCGAGCCCAGAGCCGAGCCTCGAGCCGAGCCCCGAGCCCAGCCGAGCCCCGAGCCCAGATCCGAGCCTCGAGACGAGCCCCGAGACAATCCCCAAGCCCAGACTAGAGCCGAGGCGAGCCGAGTCCAGAGCCGAAACCAGATCCGAGCCCCGAGCTTAGCCTAGAGCCGAGCCGAGCCCAGACAATAGCCTAGAGCCGAGTCCAGCGCCAAGCATCGAGCCGAGCCCCGAGCCCAGCCGAGCACAGAGCCCAGAGCCGAGCCTCGAGACGAGCCCCGAGACAATCCCCAAGCCCAGCTTAGAGCCGAGGCGAGCCGAGTCCAGAGCCGAACCCAGATCCGAGCCCCGAGCCCAGCCTAGAGCCGAGCCGAGTCCAGAGCCGAGCCCAGAGTCGGGCGCGAGCTGAGCCTCGAGCCTAGCCAAGAGCAGAGCCGATCATTTGGCCCAGCCCAAAGCCGAGAGCAGACAATTCCAGAGCCGAGCCTCGAGCCCAGCCTAGAGCCGAGCCGAGTCCAGAGCCGAGCCCAGATCCGAGCCCCGAGCCCAGCCTAGAGCCGAGCCGAGCCCGGAGCCCAGCCTAGAGCCGAGCCCTGAGCCGAGCCTCGAGCCGAGCCCCGAGCCCAGCCGAGCACATATCCCAGTGCCGAGCCTCGAGACGAGCCCCGAGAAAATCCCCAAGCCCAGCCTAGAGCCGAGGCGAGCCGAGTCCAGAGCCGAAGCGAGATCAGAGCCCCGAGCCCAGCCTAGAGCCGAGCCGAGTGCAGAGCCGAGGTACGAGCGCAGCCTAGAGCCGAGTAGAGAGCCGAGCCCAGAGTCGAGCCTCGAGCCGAGCCCCGAGCCCAGCCGAGCACAGAGCCCAGAGCCGAGCCTCGAGACGAGCCCCGAGACAATCCCCAAGCCCAGCCTAGAGCCGAGCCGAGCCCAGAGCCCAGCCTAGAGGCGAGCCCAGAGCCGAGCCCAGAGCCGAGCCTCGAGCCGAGACCCGAGCCCAGCCGAGCACAGAGCCCAGATCCGAGCCTCGAGACGAGCCCCGAGACAATCCCCAAGCCCAGCCTAGAGCCGAGGCAAGCCGAGTCCAGAGCCGAACCCAGATCCGAGCCCCGAGCCCAGCCTAGAGCCGAGCCGAGCCCAGAGCCCAGCCTAGAGGCGAGCCCAGAGTCGAGTATCGAGCCGAGCCTCGAGCCGAGCCCCGAGCCCATCCTAGAGCCGAGGCGAGCCGAGTCCAGAGCCGAACCCAGATCCGAGCCCCGAGCCCAGCCTAGAGCCGAGCCGAGGCCAGATCCCAACCTAGAGCCGAGCCCAGAGTCGAGCCTCGACCCGAGCCCCGAGCCCTGCCGAGCCCCGAGCCCAGAGCCGAGCCTCGAGATGAGCCCCGATACAATCCCCAAGCCCAGCCTAGAGCCGAGCCGAGCCCAGAGCCCAGCCTAGAGGCGAGCCCAGAGCCGAGTATCGAGCCGAGAATCGAGTCGAGCCCCGAGCCCAGATTCGAGACTCGAGACGAGCCCCGAGACAATCCCCAAGCCCAGCCTAGAGCCGAGGCGAGCCGAGTCCAGAGCCGAAGCGAGATCCGAGCCCCGAGCCCAGCCTAGAGCCGAGACGAGTCCAGAGCCGAGCCCAGAGTCGGGCGCGATCTGAGCCTCGAGCCGAGCCAAGATCAGAGCCGATCCCTGAGCCCAGCCCAAAGCCGAGAGCAGACAAGCCCAGAGCCGAGCCTCGAGCCCAGCCTAGAGCCGAGTCCAGAGCCGAGCCCAGAGCCGAGCCTCGAGCCGAGCCCCGAGCCCAGCCGAGCACAGAGCCCAGATCCGAGCCTCGAGACGAGCCCCGAGACAATCCCCAAGCCCAGACTAGAGCCGAGGCAAGCCGAGTCCAGAGCCGAACCCAAAGCCGAGCCCCGAGCTTAGCCTAGAGCCGAGCCGAGCCCAGACCATAGCCTAGAGCCGAGCCCAGCGCCAAGCATCTAGCCGAGCCCCGAGCCCAGCCGAGCACAGAGCCCAGAGCCGAGTCTCGAGACGAGCCCCGAGACAATCCCCAAGCCCAGCCTAGAGCCGAGGCGAGCCGAGTCCAGAGCCGAAGCGAGATCAGAGCCCCGAGCCCAGCCTAGAGCCGAGCCGAGTAGAGCCGAGGTACGAGCGCAGCTTAGAGCCGAGTAGAGAGCCGAGCCCAGAGCCGAGCCTCGAGCCGAGCCCCGAGCCCAGCCGAGCCCCGAGCCCAGAGCCGAGCCTTGAGACGAGCCCCGAGACAATCCCCAAGCCCAGCTTAGAGCCGAGTCGAGCCGAGTCCAGAGCCGAACCCAGATCCGAGCCCCGAGCCCAGCCTAGAGCCGAGCCGAGCCCGGAGCCCAGCCTAGAGCCGAGCCCTGAGCCGAGCCCCGAGCCGAGCCCCGAGCCCAGCCGAGCACAGAGCCCAGAGCCGAGCCTCGAGACGAGCCCCGAGACAATCCCCAAGCCCAGCCTAGAGCCGAGGCGAGCCGAGTCCAGAGCCGAACCCAGATCCGAGCCCCGTGCTTAGCCTAGAGCCGAGCCGAGCCCAGACAATAGCCTAGAGCCGAGCCCAGCGCCAAGCATCGAGCCGAGACCCGAGCCCAGCCGAGCACAGAGCCCAGAGCCGAGCCTCGAGACGAGCCCCGAGACAATCCCCAAGCCCAGCTTAGAGCCGAGGCGAGCCGAGTCCAGAGCCGAACCCAGATCCGAGCCCCGAGCACAGCCTAGAGCCGAGCCGAGTCCAGAGCCGAGCCCAGAGTCGGGCGCGAGCTGAGACTCGAGCCTAGCCAAGAGCAGAGCCGATCATTTGGCCCAGCCCAAAGCCGAGAGCAGACAATTCCAGAGCCGAGCCTCGAGCCCAGCCTAGAGCCGAGCCGAGTCCAGAGCCGAGCCCAGAACCGAGCCCCGAGCCCAGCCTAGAGCCGAGCCGAGCCCGGAGCCCAGCCTAGAGCCGAGCCCTGAGCCGAGCCTCGAGCCGAGCCCCGAGCCCAGCCGAGCACATATCCCAGTGCCGAGCCTCGAGACGAGCCCCGAGAAAATCCCCAAGCCCAGCCTAGAGCCGAGGCGAGCCGAGTCCAGAGCCGAAGCGAGATCAGAGCCCCGAGCCCAGCCTAGAGCCGAGCCGAGTGCAGAGCCGAGGTACGAGCGCAGCCTAGAGCCGAGTAGAGAGCCCAGCCCAGAGCCGAGCCTCGAGCCGAGCCCCGAGCCCAGCCGAGCACAGAGCCCAGAGCCGAGCCTCGACGACGAGCCCCGAGACAATCCCCAAGCCCTGCCTAGAGCCGAGGCGAGCCGAGTCCAGAGCCGAAGCGAGATCAGAGCCCCGAGCCCAGCCTAGAGCCGAGCCGAGTCCAGAGCCGAGGTACGAGCGCAGCCTAGAGCCGAGTAGAGAGCCGAGCCACGAGCCGATCCTCGAGCCGAACCCCGAGCACAGCCGAGCACAGAGCCCAGATCCGAGCCTCGAGACGAGCCCCGAGACAATCTTCAAGACCAGCCTAGAGCCGAGGCGAGCCGAGTCCAGAGCCGAACCCAGAGCCGAGCCCCGAGCCCAGCCTAGAGCCGAGCCGAGCCCAGAGCCCAGCCTAGAGGCGAGCCCAGAGTAGAGTATCGAGCCGAGCCTCGAGCCGAGCCCCGAGCCCATCCTAGAGCCGAGGCGAGCCGAGTCCAGAGCCGAACCCAGATCCGAGCCCCGAGCCCAGCCTAGAGCCGAGCCGAGGCCAGATCCCAGCCTAGAGCCGAGCCCAGAGTCGAGCCTCGACCCGAGCCCCGAGCCCTGCCGAGCCCCGAGCCCAGAGCCGAGCCTCGAGATGAGCCCCGAGACAATCCCCAAGCCCAGCCTAGAGCCGAGGCGAGCCGAGTCCAGAGCCGAACCCAGATCCGAGCCTCGAGCACAGCCTAGAGCCGAGCCGAGTCCAGAGCCGAGGTACGAGCGCAGCCTAGAGCCGAGTAGAGAGCCGAGCCCAGAGCCGAGCCTTGAGCCGAGCCCCGAGCCCAGCCGAGCCCCGAGCCCAGAGACGAACCTCGAGACGAGCCCCGAGACAATACCCAAGCCCAGCTTAGAGCCGAGTCGAGCCGAGTCCAGAGCCGAACCCAGATCCGAGCCCCGAGCCCAGCCTAGAGCCGAGCCGAGCCCGGAGCCCAGCCTAGAGCCGAGCCCTGAGCCGGGCCCCGAGCCGAGCCCCGAGCACAGCCGAGCACAGAGCCCAGAGCCGAGCCTCGAGACGAGCCCCGAGACAATCCCCAAGCCCAGCCTAGAGCCGAGGCGAGCCGAGTCCAGAGCCGAACCCAGATCCGAGCCCCGAGCCCAGCCTAGAGCCGAGCCGAGCTCGGAGCCCAGCCTAGAGGCGAGCCCAGAGTCGAATATCGAGCCGAGCCTCGAGCCGAGCCCCGAGCCCAGCCGCGCCCAGAGCCCAGAGCCGAGCCTCGAGACGAGCCCCGAGACAATCCCCAAGCCCAGACTAGAGCCGAGGCGAGCCGAGTCCAGAGCCGAACCCAGATCCGAGCCCCGAGCCCATCCTAGAGCCGAGGCGAGCCGAGTCTAGAGCCGAACCCAGACCCGAGCCCCGAGCCCAGCCTAGATCCGAGGCGAGGCCAGAGCCCAGCCTACAGCCGAGCCCAGAGCCGAGCCTCGACCCGAGCCCCGAGCCCAGCCGAGCCCCGAGCCCAGAGCCGAGCCTTGAGATGAGCCCCGAGACAAGCCCCAAGCCCAGCCTAGAGCCGAGCCGAGCCCAGAGCCCAGCCTAGAGGCGAGCCCAGAGCCGAGTATCGAGCCGAGAATCGAGTCGAGCCCCGAGCCCAGATCCGAGCCTCGAGACGAGCCCCGAGACAATCCCCAAGCCCAGCCTAGAGCCGAGGCGAGCCGAGTCCAGAGCCGAACCCAGATCCGAGCCCCGAGCCCAGCCTAGAGCCGAGACGAGTCCAGAGCCGAGCCCAGAGTCGGGCGCGATCTGAGCCTCGAGCCGAGCCAAGAGCAGAGCCTGTCCCTGAGCCCAGGCCAAAGCCGAGAGCAGACAAGCCCAGAGCCGAGCCTCGAGCCCAGCCTAGAGCCGAGTCCAGAGCCGAGTATCGAGCCGAGCCTCGAGCCGAGCCCCGAGCCCAGCCGAGCACAGAGCTTAGAGCCGAGTCTCAAGACGAGCCCCGAGACAATCCCCAAGCCCAGCCTAGAGCCGAGGCGAGCCGAGTCCAGAGCCGAACCCAGATCCGAGCCCCGAGCCCAGCCTAGAGCCGAGCCGAGCCCGGAGCCCAGCCTAGAGCCGAGTATCGAGCCGAGCCTCGAGCTGAGCCCCGAGCACAGCCGAGCACAGAGCCCAGAGCCGAGTCTCAAGACGAGCCCCGAGACAATCGCCAAGCCCAGCCTAGAGCCGAGGCGAGCCGAGTCCAGAGCCGAATCCAGAGCCGAGCCTCGAGCCCAGCCTAGAGCCGAGCCGAGTCCAGAGCCGAGGTACGAGCGCAGCCTAGAGCCGAGTAGAGAGCCGAGCCCAGAGCACAGCCGAACACAGAGCCCTGATCCGAGCCTCGAGACGAGCCCCGAGACAATCCCCAAGCCCAGACTAGAGCCGAGGCGAGCCGAGTCCAGAGCCGAACCCAGATCCGAGCCTCGAGCCCAGCCTAGAGCCGAGCCTTGTCCAGATCATAGCCTAGAGCCGAGCACGCGCCAAGCATCGAGCCGAGCCCCGAGCCCAGGCGAGCCCCGAGCCCAGTTCCGAACCTCGAGACGAGCCCCGAGACTATACCCAAGCCCAGCTTAGAGCCGAGTCGAGCCGAGTCCAGAGCCGAACCCAGATCCGAGCCCCGAGCCCAGCCTAGAGCCGAGCCGAACCCGGAACCCAGCCTAGAGCCGAGCCCTGAGCCGGGCCCCGAGCCGAGCCCCGAGCCCAGCCGAGCACAGAGCCCAGAGCCGAGCCTCGAGACGAGCCCCGAGACAATCCCCAAGCCCAGCCTAGAGCCGAGGCAAGCCGAGTCCAGAGCCGAACCCAGATCCGAGCCCCGAGCACAGCCTAGAGCCGAGCCGAGTCCAGAGCCGAGCCCAGAGTCGGGCGCGAGCTGAGCCTCGAGCCTAGCCAAGAGCAGACACGATCATTTGGGCCAGCCCAAAGCCGAGAGCAGACAATTCCAGAACCGAGCCCCGAGCCCAGCCTAGAGCCGAGCCGAGCCCGGAGCCCAGCCAAGAGCCGAGCCCTGAGCCGAGCCTCGAGCCGAGCCCCGAGCCCAGCCGAGCACAGAGACCAGAGCCGAGCCTCGAGACGAGCCCCGAGACAATCCCCAAGCACAGCCTAGAGCCGAGGCGAGCCGAGTCCAGAGCCGAACCCAGATCCGAGCCCCGAGCCCAGCCTAGAGCCGAGGCGAGCCGAGTCCAGAGGCGAATCCAGATCCGAGCCCCGAGCCCAGCCTAGAGCCGAGCCGAGGCCAGAGCCCAGCCTAGAGCCGAGCCCAGAGCCGAGCCTCGACCCGAGCCCCGAGCCCAGCCGATCCCCGAGCTCAGAGCCGAGCCTCGAGACGAGCCCCGAGACAATACCCAAGCCCAGCTTAGAGCCGAGTCGAGCCGAGTCCAGAGCCGAACCCAGATCCGAGCCCCGAGCCCAGCCTAGAGCCGAGCCGAGCCCGGAGCCCAGCCTAGATCCGAGCCCTGAGCCGAGCCCCGAGCCGAGACCCGAGCCCAGCCGAGCACAGAGCCCAGAGCCGAGCCTCGAGACGAGCCCCGAGACAATCCCCAAGCCCAGCCTAGAGCCGAGTCGAGCCAAGTCCAGAGCCGAACCCAGATCCGAGCCCCGAGCCCAGCCTAGAGCCGAGCCGAGCCCGGAGCCCAGCCTAGAGCCGAGCCCTGAGCCGGGCCCCGAGCCGAGCCCCGAGCGCAGCCGAGCACAGAGCCAAGAGCCCAGCCTCGAGCCGAGCCCCGAGACAATCCCCAAGCCCAGCCAAGAGCCGAGGCGAGGCCAGAGCCCAGCCTAGATGCGAGCCCAGAGACAAGTATCGAGCCGAGAATCGAGTCGAGCCCCGAGCCCAGATCCGAGCCTCGAGACGAGCCCCGAGACAATCCCAAAGCCCAGACTAGAGCCGAGGCGAGCCAAGTCCAGAGCCGAACCCAGATCCGAGCCCCGAGCCCATCCTAGAGCCGAGGCGAGCCGAGTCCAGAGCCGAACCCAGACCCGAGCCCCGAGCCCAGCCTAGATCCGAGGCGAGGCCAGAGCCCAGCCTAGAGCCGAGCCCAGAGCCGAGCCTCGATCCGAGCCCCGAGCCCAGCCGAGCCCCGAGCCCAGAGCCGAGCCTTGAGATGAGCCCCGAGACAAGCCCCAAGCCCAGCCTAGAGCCGAGCCGAGCCCAGAGCCCAGCCTAGAGGCGAGCCCAGAGCCGAGTATCGAGCCGAGAATCGAGTCGAGCCCCGAGCCCAGATCCGAGCCTCGAGACGAGCCCCGAGCCCAGCCTAGAGCCCAGCCGAGCCCAGAGCCCAGAGCCGAGCCTCGAGACGAGCCCCGAGACAATCCCCAAGCCCAGCCTAGAGCCGAGGCGAGCCGAGTCCAGAGCCGAACCCAGATCCGAGCCTCGAGCCCAGCCTAGAGCCGAGCCGAGTCCAGACCATAGCCTAGAGCCGAGCCCAGCGCCAAGCATCTAGCCGAGCCCCGAGCCCAGCCGAGCACAGAGCCCAGAGCCTAGTCTCGAGACGAGCCCCGAGACAATCCCCAAGCCCAGCCTAGAGCCGAGGCGAGCCGAGTCCAGAGCCGAAGCGAGATCAGAGCCCCGAGCCCAGTCTAGAGCCGAGCCGAGTCCAGAGCCGAGGTACGAGCGCAGCCTAGAGCCGAGTAGAGAGCCGAGCCCAGAGCCGAGCCTCGAGCCGAGCCCCGAGCCCAGCCGAGCCCCGAGCCCAGAGCCGAGCCCCGAGACGAGCCCCGAGACAATCCCCAAGCCCAGCTTAGAGCCGAGGCGAGCCGAGTCTAGAGCCGAACCCAGATCCGAGCCCCGAGCCCAGCCTAGAGCCGAGCCGAGCCCGGAGCACAGCCTAGAGCCGAGCCCTTAGCCGAGACCCGAGCCTAGCCCCGAGCCCAGTCGAGCACAGAGCCCAGAGCCGAGCCTCGAGACGAGCCCCGAGACAATCCCCAAGCCCAGCCTAGAGCCGAGGCGAGCCGAGTCCAGAGCCGAACCCAGATCCGAGCCCCGAGCCCAGCCTAGAGCCGAGCCGAGCCCAGAGCCCAGCCTAGAGGCGAGCCCAGAGTCGAGTATCGAGCCGAGCCTCGAGCCGAGCCCCGAGCCCAGCCGAGCACAGAGCCCAGAGCCGAGCCTCGAGACGAGCGCCGAGACAATCCCCAAGCCCAGACTAGAGCCGAGGCGAGCCGAGTCCAGAGCCGAACCCAGATCCGAGCCCCGAGCCCATCCTAGAGCCGAGGCGAGCCGAGTCCAGAGCCGAACCCAGAGCCGAGCCCCGAGCCCAGCCGAGCCCCGAGCCCAGATCCGAGCCTCGAGACGAGCCCCGAGACAATCCCCAAGCCCAGCCTAGAGCCGAGGCGAGCCGAGTCCAGAGCCGAAGCGAGATCCGAGCCCCGAGCCCAGCCTAGAGCCCAGACGAGTCCAGAGCCGAGCCCAGAGTCGGGCGCGATCTGAGCCTCGAGCCGAGCCATGAGCAGAGCCGATCCCTGAGCCCAGCCCAAAGCCGAGAGCAGACAAGCCCAGAGCCGAGCCTCGCGCCCAGCCTAGAGCCGAGTCCAGAGCCGAGCCCAGAACCGAGCCCCGAGCCCAGCCTAGATCCGAGCCGAGCCCGGAGCCCAGCCTAGAGCCGAGCCCTGAGCCGAGCCTCGAGCCGAGCCCCGAGACAATCCCCAATCCCAGCCTAGAGCCGAGGCGAGCCGAGTCCAGAGCCGAAGCGAGATCAGAGCCCCGAGCCCAGCCTAGAGCCGAGCCGAGTCCAGAGCCGAGGTACGAGCGCAGCCTAGAGCCGAGTAGAGAGCCGAGCCACGAGCCGAGCCTCGAGCCGAACCCCGAGCACAGCCGAGCACAGAGCCCAGATCCGAGCCTCGAGACGAGCCCCGAGACAATCTTCAAGCCCAGCCTAGAGCCGAGGCGAGCCGAGTCCAGAGCCGAACCCAGATCCGAGCCCCGAGCCCAGCCTAGAGCCGAGCCGAGCCCAGAGCCCAGCCTAGAGGCGAGCCCAGAGTAGAGTATCGAGCCGAGCCTCGAGACAATCCCCAAGCCCAGCCTAGAGCCGAGGCGAGCCGAGTCCAGAGCCGAACCCAGATCCGAGCCCCGAGCCCAGCCTAGAGCCGAGCCGAGGCCAGATCCCAACCTAGAGCCGAGCCCAGAGTCGAGCCTCGACCCGAGCCCCGAGCCCTGCCGAGCCCCGAGCCCAGAGCCGAGCCTCGAGATGAGCCCCGAGACAATCCCCAAGCCCAGCCTAGAGCCGAGGCGAGCCGAGTCCAGAGCCGAAGCGAGATCAGAGCCTCGAGCCCAGCCTAGAGCCGAGCCGAGTCCAGAGCAGAGCTACGAGCGCAGCCTAGAGCCGAGTAGAGAGCCGAGCCCAGAGCCGAGCCTCGAGCCGAGCCCCGAGCCCAGCCGAGCCCCGAGCCCAGAGACGAACCTCGAGACGAGCCCCGAGACAATACCCAAGCCCAGCTTAGAGCCGAGGCGAGCCGAGTCCAGAGCCGAACCCAGATCCGAGCCCCGAGCCCAGCCTAGAGCCGAGCCGAGCCCGGAGCCCAGCCTAGAGCCGAGCCCTGAGCCGGGCCCCGAGCCGAGCCCCGAGCACAGCCGAGCACAGAGCCCAGAGCCGAGCCTCGAGACGAGCCTCGAGACAATCCCCAAGCCCAGCCTAGAGCCGAGGCGAGCAGAGTCCAGAGCCGAACCCAGATCCGAGCCCCGAGCCCAGCCTAGAGCCGAGCCGAGCCCGGAGCCCAGCCTAGAGGCGAGCCCAGAGTCGAATATCGAGCCGAGCCTCGAGCCGAGCCCCGAGCCCAGCCGAGCCCAGAGCCCAGAGCCGAGCCTCGAGACGAGCCCCGAGACAATCCCCAAGCCCAGCCGAGAGCCGAGGCGAGCCGAGTCCAGAGCCGAACCCAGATCCGAGCCCCGAGCCCATCCTAGAGCCGAGGCGAGCCGAGTCCAGAGCCGAACCCAGACCCGAGACCCGAGCCCAGCCTAGATCCGAGGCGAGGCCAGAGCCCAGCCTAGAGCCGAGCCCAGAGCCGAGCCTCGACCCGAGCCCCGAGCCCAGCCGAGCCCCGAGCCCAGAGCCGAGCCTTGAGATGAGCCCCGAGACAAGCCCCAAGCCCAGCCTAGAGCCGAGCCTAGCCCAGAGCCCAGCCTAGAGGCGAGCCCAGAGCCGAGTATCGAGCCGAGAATCGAGTCGAGCCCCGAGCCCAGATCCGAGCCTCGAGACGAGCCCCGAGACAATCCCCAAGCCCATCCTAGAGCCGAGGCGAGCCGAGTCCAGAGCCGAACCCAGATCCGAGCCCCGAGCCCAGCCTAGAGCCGAGACGAGTCCAGAGCCGAGCCCAGAGTCGGGCGCGATCTGAGCCTCGAGCCGAGCCAAGAGCAGAGCCGATCCCTGAGCCCAGGCCAAAGCCGAGAGCAGACAAGCCCAGAGCCGAGCCTCGAGCCCAGCCTAGAGCCGAGTCCAGAGCCGAGTATCGAGCCGAGCCTCGAGCCGAGCCCCGAGCCCAGCCGAGCACAGAGCTTAGAGCCGAGTCTCAAGACGAGCCCCGAGACAATCCCCAAGCCCAGCCTAGAGCCGAGGCGAGCCGAGTCCAGAGCCGAACCCAGATCCGAGCCCCGAGCCCAGCCTAGAGCCGAGCCGAGCCCGGAGCCCAGCCTAGAGCGAGTATCGAGCCGAGCCTCGAGCTGAGCCCCGAGCACAGCCGAGCACAGAGCCCAGAGCCCAGCCTCCAGCCGAGCCCCGAGACAATCGCCAAGCCCAGCCTAGAGCCGAGGCGAGCCGAGTCCAGAGCCGAATCCAGAGCCGAGCCTCGAGCCCAGCCTAGAGCCGAGCCGAGTCCAGAGCCGAGGTACGAGCGCAGCCTAGAGCCGAGTAGAGAGCCGAGCCCAGAGCACAGCCGAACACAGAGCCCAGATCCGAGCCTCGAGACGAGCCCCGAGACAATCCCCAAGCCCAGACTAGAGCCGAGGCGAGCCGAGTCCAGAGCCGAACCCAGATCCGAGCCCGGAGCTTAGCCTAGAGCCGAGCCGAGCCCAGACCATAGCCTAGAGCCGAGCCCAGCGCCAAGCATCGAGCCGAGCCCCGAGCCCAGCCGAGCACAGAGCCCAGAGCCGAGCCTCGAGACGAGCCCCGAGACAATCCCCAAGCCCAGCCTAGAGCCGAGGCGAGCCGAGTCCAGAGCCGAACCCAGATCCGAGCCCCGAGCCCATCCTAGAGCCGAGGCGAGCCGAGTCCAGAGCCGAACCCAGACCCGAGACCCGAGCCCAGCCTAGATCCGAGGCGAGGCCAGAGCCCAGCCTAGAGCCGAGCCCAGAGCCGAGCCTCGATCCGAGCCCCGAGCCCAGCCGAGCCCCGAGCCCAGAGCCGAGCCTTGAGATGAGCCCGGAGACAAGCCCTAAGCCCAGCCTAGAGCCGAGCCGAGCCCAGAGCCCAGCCTAGAGGCGAGCCCAGAGCCGAGTATCGAGCCGAGAATCGAGTCGAGCCCCGAGCCCAGATCCGAGCCTCGAGACGAGCCCCGAGCCCAGCCTAGAGCCGAGCCGAGCCCGGAGCCCAGCCTAGAGCCGAGCCCTGAGCCGAGCCTCGAGCCGAGCCCCGAGCCCAGCCGAGCCCAGAGCCCAGAGCCGAGCCTCGAGACGAGCCCCGAGACAATCCCCAAGCCCAGCCTAGAGCCGAGGCTAGCCGAGTCCAGAGCCGAACCCAGATCCGAGCCTCGAGCCCAGCCTAGAGCCGAGCCGAGTCCAGACCATAGCCTAGAGCCGAGCACGCGCGAAGCATCGAGCCGAGCCCCGAGCCCAGCCGAGCCCTGAGCCCAGAGCCGAGCCTAGAGACGAGCCCCGAGACAATCCCCAAGCCCAGCCTAGAGCCGAGGCGAGCCGAGTCCAGAGCCGAAGCGAGATCAGAGCCCCGAGCCCAGCCTAGAGCCGAGCCGAGTCCAGAGCCGAGGTACGAGCGCAGCCTAGAGCCGAGTAGAGAGCCGAGCCCAGAGCACAGCCGAACACAGAGCCCAGATCCGAGCCTCGAGACGAGCCCCGAGACAATCCCCAAGCCCAGACTAGAGCCGAGGCGAGCCGAGTCCAGAGCCGAACCCAGATCCGAGCCCGGAGCTTAGCCTAGAGCCGAGCCGAGCCCAGACCATAGCCTAGAGCCGAGACCAGCGCCAAGCATCGAGCCGAGCCCCGAGCCCAGCCGAGCACAGAGCCCAGAGCCCAGCCTCCAGCCGAGCCCCGAGACAATCCCCAAGCCCAGCCTAGAGCCGAGGCGAGCCGAGTCCAGAGCCGAAGCGAGATCAGAGCCCCGAGCCCAGCCTAGAGCCGAGCCGAGTCCAGAGCCGAGGTACGAGCGCAGCCTAGAGCCGAGTAGAGAGCCGAGCACAGAGCCGAGCCTCGAGCCGAGCCCCGAGCCCAGCCGAGCCCCGAGCCCAGATCCGAGCCTCGAGACGAGCCCCGAGACAATCCCCAAGCCCAGACTAGAGCCGAGGCGAGCCGAGTCCAGAGCCGAAACCAGATCCGAGCCCCGAGCTTAGCCTAGAACCGAGCCGAGCCCAGACAATAGCCTAGAGCCGAGCCCAGCGCCAAGCATCGAGCCGAGCCCCGAGCCCAGCCGAGCACAGAGCCCAGAGCCGAGCCTCGAGACGAGCCCCGAGACAATCCCCAAGCCCAGCTTAGAGCTGAGGCGAGCCGAGTCCAGAGCCGATCCCAGATCCGAGCCCCGAGCACAGCCTAGAGCCGAGCCGAGTCCAGAGCCGAGCCCAGAGTCGGGCGCGAGCTGAGCCTCGAGCCTAGCCAAGAGCAGAGCCGATCATTTGGCCCAGCCCAAAGCCGAGAGCAGACAATTCCAGAGCCGAGCCTCGAGCCCAGCCTAGAGCCGAGCCGAGTCTAGAGCCGAACCCAGATCCGAGAACCGAGCGCAGCCTAGAGCCGAGCCGATCCCAGAGCATAGCCTAGAGCAGAGGCCAGCGCCGGGCATCGAGCCGAGCCCCGAGCCCAGCCGAGCACAGAGCCCAGAGCCGAGCCTCGACGACGAACCCCGAGACAATCCCCAAGCCCAGCCTAGAGCCGAGGCGAGCCGAGTCCAGAGCCGAAGCGAGATCAGAGCCCCGAGCCCAGCCTAGAGCCGAGCCGAATCCAGAGTCGAGGTACGAGCGCAGCCTAGAGCCGAGTAGAGAGCCGAGCCACGAGCCGAGCCTCGAGCCGAACCCCGAGCACAGCCGAGCACAGAGCCCAGATCCGAGCCTCGAGACGAGCCCCGAGACAATCCCCAAGCCCAGCCTAGAGCCGAGGCGAGCCGAGTCCAGAGCCGAACCCAGATCCGAGCCCCGAGCCCAGCCTAGAGCCGAGCCGAGCCCAGAGCCCAGCCTAGAGGCGAGCCCAGAGTCGAGTATCGAGCCGAGCCTCGAGCCGAGCCCCGAGCCCATCCTAGAGCCGAGGCGAGCCGAGTCCAGAGCCGAACCCAGATCCGAGCCCCGAGCCCAGCCTAGAGCCGAGCCGAGCCCGGAGCCCAGCCTAGAGCCGAGCCCTGAGCCGGGCCCCGAGCCGAGCCCCGAGCACAGCCGAGCACAGAGCCCAGAGCCGAGCCTCGAGACGAGCCTCGAGACAATCCCCAAGCCCAGCCTAGAGCCGAGGCGAGCCGAGTCCAGAGCCGAACCCAGATCCGAGCCCCGAGCCCAGCCTAGAGCCGAGCCGAGCCCGGAGCCCAGCCTAGAGGCGAGCCCAGAGTCGAATATCGAGCCGAGCCTTGAGCCGAGCCCCGAGCCCAGCCGAGCCCAGAGCCCAGAGCCGAGCCTCGAGACGAGCCCCGAGACAATCCCCAAGCCCAGCCTAGAGCCGAGGCGAGCCGAGTCCAGAGCCGAACCCAGATCCGAGCCCCGAGCCCATCCTAGAGCCGAGGCGAGCCGAGTCCAGAGCCGAACCCAGACCCGAGCCCCGAGCCCAGCCTAGATCCGAGGCGAGGCCAGAGCCCAGCCTAGAGCCGAGCCCAGAGCCGAGCCTCGACCCGAGCCCCGAGCCCAGCCGAGCCCCGAGCCCAGAGCCGAGCCTTGAGATGAGCCCCGAGACAAGCCCCAAGCCCAGCCTAGAGCCGAGCCGAGCCCAGAGCCCAGCCTAGAGGCGAGCCCAGAGCCGAGTATCGAGCCGAGAATCGAGTCGAGCCCCGAGCCCAGATCCGAGCCTCGGACGAGCCCCGAGACAATCCCCAAGCCCATCCTAGAGCCGAGGCGAGCCGAGTCCAGAGCCGAACCCAGATCCGAGCCCCGAGCCCAGCCTAGAGCCGAACGAGTCCAGAGCCGAGCCCAGAGTCGGGCGCGATCTGAGCCTCGAGCCGAGCCAAGAGCAGAGCCGATCCCTGAGCCCAGGCCAAAGCCGAGAGCAGACAAGCCCAGAGCCGAGCCTCGAGCCCAGCCTAGAGCCGAGTCCAGAGCCGAGTATCGAGCCGAGCCTCGAGCCGAGCCCCGAGCCCAGCCGAGCACAGAGCTTAGAGCCGAGTCTCAAGACGAGCCCCGAGACAATCCCCAAGCCCAGCCTAGAGCCGAGGCGAGCCGAGTCCAGAGCCGAACCCAGATCCGAGCCCCGAGCCCAGCCTAGAGCCGAGCCGAGCCCGGAGCCCAGCCTAGAGCCGAGTATCGAGCCGAGCCTCGAGCTGAGCCCCGAGCACAGCCGAGCACAGAGCCCAGAGCCGAGTCTCAAGACGAGCACCGAGACAATCGCCAAGCCCAGCCTAGAGCCGCGGCGAGCCGAGTCCAGAGCCGAATCCAGAGCCGAGCCTCGAGCCCAGCCTAGAGCCGAGCCGAGTCCAGAGCCGAGGTACGAGCGCAGCCTAGAGCCGAGTAGAGAGCCGAGCCCAGAGCACAGCCGAACACAGAGCCCAGATCCGAGCCTCGAGACGAGCCCCGAGACAATCCCCAAGCCCAGACTAGAGCCGAGGCGAGCCGAGTCCAGAGCCGAACCCAGATCCGAGCCCGGAGCTTAGCCTAGAGCCGAGCCGAGCCCAGACCATAGCCTAGAGCCGAGCCCAGCGCCAAGCATCGAGCCGAGCCCCGAGCCCAGCCGAGCACAGAGCCCAGAGCCGAGCCTCGAGACGAGCCCCGAGACAATCCCCAAGCCCAGCCTAGAGCCGAGGCGAGCCGAGTCCAGAGCCGAACCCAGATCCGAGCCCCGAGCCCATCCTAGAGCCGAGGCGAGCCGAGTCCAGAGCCGAACCCAGACCCGAGACCCGAGCCCAGCCTAGATCCGAGGCGAGGCCAGAGCCCAGCCTAGAGCCGAGCCCAGAGCCGAGCCTCGATCCGAGCCCCGAGCCCAGCCGAGCCCCGAGCCCAGAGCCGAGCCTTGAGATGAGCCCCGAGACAAGCCCCAAGCCCAGCCTAGAGCCGAGCCGAGCCCAGAGCCCAGCCTAGAGGCGAGCCCAGAGCCGAGTATCGAGCCGAGAATCGAGTCGAGCCCCGAGCCCAGATCCGAGCCTCGAGACGAGCCCCGAGCCCAGCCTAGAGCCGAGCCGAGCCCGGAGCCCAGCCTAGAGCCGAGCCCTGAGCCGAGCCTCGAGCCGAGCCCCGAGCCCAGCCGAGCCCAGAGCCCAGAGCCGAGCCTCGAGACGAGCCCCGAGACAATCCCCAAGCCCAGCCTAGAGCCGAGGCTAGCCGAGTCCAGAGCCGAACCCAGATCCGAGCCTCGAGCCCAGCCTAGAGCCGAGCCGAGTCCAGACCATAGCCTAGAGCCGAGCACGCGCGAAGCATCGAGCCGAGCCCCGAGCCCAGCCGAGCCCTGAGCCCAGAGCCGAGCCTAGAGACGAGCCCCGAGACAATCCCCAAGCCCAGCCTAGAGCCGAGGCGAGCCGAGTCCAGAGCCGAAGCGAGATCAAAGCCCCGAGCCCAGCCTAGAGCCGAGCCGAGTCCAGAGCCGAGGTACGAGCGCAGCCTAGAGCCGAGTAGAGAGCCGAGCCCAGAGCACAGCCGAACACAGAGCCCAGATCCGAGCCTCGAGACGAGCCCCGAGACAATCCCCAAGCCCAGACTAGAGCCGAGGCGAGCCGAGTCCAGAGCCGAACCCAGATCCGAGCCCGGAGCTTAGCCTAGAGCCGAGCCGAGCCCAGACCATAGCCTAGAGCCGAGCACGCGCCAAGCATCGAGCCGAGCCCCGAGCCCAGCCGAGCACAGAGCCCAGAGCCCAGCCTCCAGCCGAGCCCCGAGACAATCCCCAAGCCCAGCCTAGAGCCGAGGCGAGCCGAGTCCAGAGCCGAAGCGAGATCAGAGCCCCGAGCCCAGCCTAGAGCCGAGCCGAGTCCAGAGCCGAGGTACGAGCGCAGCCTAGAGCCGAGTAGAGAGCCGAGCACAGAGCCGAGCCTCGAGCCGAGACCCGAGCCCAGCCGAGCACAGAGCCCAGATCCGAGCCTCGAGACGAGCCCCGAGACAATCCCCAAGCCCAGACTAGAGCCGAGGCGAGCCGAGTCCAGAGCCGAAACCAGATCCGAGCCCCGAGCTTAGCCTAGAACCGAGCCGAGCCAAGACAATAGCCTAGAGCCGAGCCCAGCGCCAAGCATCGAGCTGAGCCCCGAGCCCAGCCGAGCACAGAGCCCAGAGCCGAGCCTCGAGACGAGCCCCGAGACAATCCCCAAGCCCAGCTTAGAGCTGAGGCGAGCCGAGTCCAGAGCCGAACCCAGATCCGAGCCCCGAGCACAGCCTAGAGCCGAGCCGAGTCCAGAGCCGAGCCCAGAGTCGGGCGCGAGCTGAGCCTCGAGCCTAGCCAAGAGCAGAGCCGATCATTTGGCCCAGCCCAAAGCCGAGAGCAGACAATTCCAGAGCCGAGCCTCGAGCCCAGCCTAGAGCCGAGCCGAGTCTAGAGCCGAACCCAGATCCGAGAACCGAGCGCAGCCTAGAGCCGAGCCGATCCCAGAGCATAGCCTAGAGCAGAGGCCAGCGCCGGGCATCGAGCCGAGCCCCGAGCCCAGCCGAGCACAGAGCCCAGAGCCGAGCCTCGACGACGAACCCCGAGACAATCCCCAAGCCCAGCCTAGAGCCGAGGCGAGCCGAGTCCAGAGCCGAAGCGAGATCAGAGCCCCGAGCCCAGCCTAGAGCCGAGCCGAATCCAGAGCCGAGGTACGAGCGCAGACTAGAGCCGAGTAGAGAGCCGAGCCACGAGCCGAGCCTCGAGCCGAACCCCGAGCACAGCCGAGCACAGAGCCCAGATCCGAGCCTCGAGACGAGCCCCGAGACAATCCCCAAGCCCAGCCTAGAGCCGAGGCGAGCCGAGTCCAGAGCCGAACCCAGATCCGAGCCCCGAGCCCAGCCTAGAGCCGAGCCGAGCCCAGAGCCCAGCCTAGAGGCGAGCCCAGAGTCGAGTATCGAGCCGAGCCTCGAGCCGAGCCCCGAGCCCATCCTAGAGCCGAGGCGAGCCGAGTCCAGAGCCGAACCCAGATCCGAGCCCCGAGCCCAGCCTAGAGCCGAGCCGAGCCCGGAGCCCAGCCTAGAGCCGAGCCCTGAGCCGGGCCCCGAGCCGAGCCCCGAGCACAGCCGAGCACAGAGCCCAGAGCCGAGCCTCGAGACGAGCCTCGAGACAATCCCCAAGCCCAGCCTAGAGCCGAGGCGAGCCGAGTCCAGAGCCGAACCCAGATCCGAGCCCCGAGCCCAGCCTAGAGCCGAGCCGAGCCCGGAGCCCAGCCTAGAGGCGAGCCCAGAGTCGAATATCGAGCCGAGCCTTGAGCCGAGCCCCGAGCCCAGCCGAGCCCAGAGCCCAGAGCCGAGCCTCGAGACGAGCCCCGAGACAATCCCCAAGCCCAGCCTAGAGCCGAGGCGAGCCGAGTCCAGAGCCGAACCCAGATCCGAGCCCCGAGCCCATCCTAGAGCCGAGGCGAGCCGAGTCCAGAGCCGAACCCAGACCCGAGCCCCGAGCCCAGCCTAGATCCGAGGCGAGGCCAGAGCCCAGCCTAGAGCCGAGCCCAGAGCCGAGCCTCGACCCGAGCCCCGAGCCCAGCCGAGCCCCGAGCCCAGAGCCGAGCCTTGAGATGAGCCCCGAGACAAGCCCCAAGCCCAGCCTAGAGCCGAGCCGAGCCCAGAGCCCAGCCTAGAGGCGAGCCCAGAGCCGAGTATCGAGCCGAGAATCGAGTCGAGCCCCGAGCCCAGATCCGAGCCTCGAGACGAGCCCCGAGACAATCCCCAAGCCCATCCTAGAGCCGAGGCGAGCCGAGTCCAGAGCCGAACCCAGATCCGAGCCCCGAGCCCAGCCTAGAGCCGAACGAGTCCAGAGCCGAGCCCAGAGTCGGGCGCGATCTGAGCCTCGAGCCGAGCCAAGAGCAGAGCCGATCCCTGAGCCCAGGCCAAAGCCGAGAGCAGACAAGCCCAGAGCCGAGCCTCGAGCCCAGCCTAGAGCCGAGTCCAGAGCCGAGTATCGAGCCGAGCCTCGAGCCGAGCCCCGAGCCCAGCCGAGCACAGAGCTTAGAGCCGAGTCTCAAGACGAGCCCCGAGACAATCCCCAAGCCCAGCCTAGAGCCGAGGCGAGCCGAGTCCAGAGCCGAACCCAGATCCGAGCCCCGAGCCCAGCCTAGAGCCGAGCCGAGCCCGGAGCCCAGCCTAGAGCCGAGTATCGAGCCGAGCCTCGAGCTGAGCCCCGAGCACAGCCGAGCACAGAGCCCAGAGCCGAGTCTCAAGACGAGCACCGAGATAATCGCCAAGCCCAGCCTAGAGCCGCGGCGAGCCGAGTCCAGAGCCGAATCCAGAGCCGAGCCTCGAGCCCAGCCTAGAGCCGAGCCGAGTCCAGAGCCGAGGTACGAGCGCAGCCTAGAGCCGAGTAGAGAGCCGAGCCCAGAGCACAGCCGAACACAGAGCCCAGATCCGAGCCTCGAGACGAGCCCCGAGACAATCCCCAAGCCCAGACTAGAGCCGAGGCGAGCCGAGTCCAGAGCCGAACCCAGATCCGAGCCCGGAGCTTAGCCTAGAGCCGAGCCGAGCCCAGACCATAGCCTAGAGCCGAGCCCAGCGCCAAGCATCGAGCCGAGCCCCGAGCCCAGCCGAGCACAGAGCCCAGAGCCGAGCCACGAGACGAGCCCCGAGACAATCCCCAAGCCCAGACTAGAGCCGAGGCGAGCCGAGTCCAGAGCCGAACCCAGATCCGAGCCCCGAGCCCATCCTAGAGCCGAGGCGAGCCGAGTCCAGAGCCGAACCCAGACCCGAGACCCGAGCCCAGCCTAGATCCGAGGCGAGGCCAGAGCCCAGCCTAGAGCCGAGCCCAGAGCCGAGCCTCGATCCGAGCCCCGAGCCCAGCCGAGCCCCGAGCCCAGAGCCGAGCCTTGAGATGAGCCCCGAGACAAGCCCCAAGCCCAGCCTAGAGCCGAGCCGAGCCCAGAGCCCAGCCTAGAGGCGAGCCCAGAGCCGAGTATCGAGCCGAGAATCGAGTCGAGCCCCGAGCCCAGATCCGAGCCTCGAGACGAGCCCCGAGCCCAGCCTAGAGCCGAGCCGAGCCCGGAGCCCAGCCTAGAGCCGAGCCCTGAGCCGAGCCTCGAGCCGAGCCCCGAGCCCAGCCGAGCCCAGAGCCCAGAGCCGAGCCTCGAGACGAGCCCCGAGACAATCCCCAAGCCCAGCCTAGAGCCGAGGCTAGCCGAGTCCAGAGCCGAACCCAGATCCGAGCCTCGAGCCCAGCCTAGAGCCGAGCCGAGTCCAGACCATAGCCTAGAGCCGAGCACGCGCGAAGCATCGAGCCGAGCCCCGAGCCCAGCCGAGCCCTGAGCCCAGAGCCGAGCCTAGAGACGAGTCCCGAGACAATCCCCAAGCCCAGCCTAGAGCCGAGGCGAGCCGAGTCCAGAGCCGAAGCGAGATCAGAGCCCCGAGCCCAGCCTAGAGCCGAGCCGAGTCCAGAGCCGAGGTACGAGCGCAGCCTAGAGCCGAGTAGAGAGCCGAGCCCAGAGCACAGCCGAACACAGAGCACAGATCCGAGCCTCGAGACGAGACCCGATCCCAGCCGAGCACAGAGCCCAGATCCGAGCCTCGAGACGAGCCCCGAGACAATCCCCAAGCCCAGCTTAGAGCTGAGGCGAGCCGAGTCCAGAGCCGAACCCAGATCCGAGCCCCGAGCACAGCCTAGAGCCGAGCCGAGTCCAGAGCCGAGCCCAGAGTCGGGCGCGAGCTGAGCCTCGAGCCTAGCCAAGAGCAGAGCCGATCATTTGGCCCAGCCCAAAGCCGAGAGCAGACAATTCCAGAGCCGAGCCTCGAGCCCAGCCTAGAGCCGAGCCGAGTCTAGAGCCGAACCCAGATCCGAGAACCGAGCGCAGCCTAGAGCCGAGCCGATCCCAGAGCATAGCCTAGAGCAGAGGCCAGCGCCAGGCATCGAGCCGAGCCCCGAGCCCAGCCGAGCACAGAGCCCAGAGCCGAGCCCCGAGACGAGCCCCGAGACAATCCCCAAGCCCAGATTAGAGCCGAGGCGAGCCGAGTCCAGAGCCGAACCCAGATCCGAGCCCCGAGCCCAGCTTAGAGCCGAGCCGAGCCCGGAGCCCAGCCTAGAGCCGAGCCCTGAGCTGAGCCCCGAGCCGAGCCCCGAGCCCAGCCGAGCACAGAGCCCAGAGCCGAGCCTCGAGACGAGCCCCGAGACAATCCCCAAGCCCAGCCTAGAGCCGAGGCGAGCCGAGTCCAGAGCCGAACCCAGAGCCGAGCCCCGAGCCCAGCCGAGCCCCGAGCCCAGATCCGAGCCTCGAGACGAGCCCCGAGACAATCCCCAAGCCCAGCCTAGAGCCGAGGCGAGCCGAGTCCAGAGCCGAAGCGAGATCCGAGCCCCGAGCCCAGCCTAGAGCCGAGACGAGTCCAGAGCCGAGCCCAGAGTCGGGCGCGATCTGAGCCTCGAGCCGAGCCATGAGCAGAGCCGATCCCTGAGCCCAGCCCAAAGCCGAGAGCAGACAAGCCCAGAGCCGAGCCTCGAGCCGAGCCCCGAGCCCAGCCGAGCACAGAGCCCAGAGCCGAGCCTCGAGACGAGCCCCGAGACAATCCCCAAGCCCAGCCTAGAGCCGAGGCGAGCCGAGTCCAGAGCCGAAGCGAGATCAGAGCCCCGAGCCCAGCCTAGTGCCGAGCCGAGTCCAGAGCCGAGGTACGAGCGCAGCCTAGAGCCGAGTAGAGAGCCGAGCCACGAGCCGAGCCTCGAGCCGAGCCCCGAGCCCAGCCGAGCACAGAGCCCAGAGCCGAGTCTCAAGACGAGCCCCGAGACAATCCCCAAGCCCAGCCTAGAGCCGAGGCGAGCCGAGTCCAGAGCCGAACCCAGATCCGAGCACCGAGCGCAGCCTACAGCCGAGCCGATCCCAGACCATAGCCTAGAGCCGAGCACGCGCGAAGCATCGAGCCGAGCCCCGAGCCCAGCCGAGCCCCGAGCCCAGAGCCGAGCCTAGAGACGAGCCCCGAGACAATCCCCAAGCCCAGCCTAGAGCCGAGGCGAGCCGAGTCCAGAGCCGAAGCGAGATCAGAGCCCCGAGCCCAGCCTAGAGCCGAGCCGAGTCCAGAGCCGAGGTACGAGCGCAGCCTAGAGCCGAGTAGAGAGCCGAGCCCAGAGCCGAGCCTCGAGCCGAGCCCCGAGCCCAGCCGAGCCCCGAGCCCAGAGCCGAGCCCCGAGACGAGCCCCGGGAAAATCCCCAAGCCCAGCTTAGAGCCGAGGCGAGCCGAGTCCAGAGCCGAAGCGAGATCAGAGCCCCGAGACCAGCCTAGAGCCGAGGCGAGCCGAGTCCAGAGCCGAACCCAGACCCGAGCCCCGAGCCCAGCCTAGAGCCGAGCCGAACCCGGAGCCCAGCCTAGAGCCGAGCCCTGAGCCGGGCCCCGAGCCGAGCCCCGAGCCCAGCCGAGCACAGAGCCCAGAGCCGAGCCTCGAGACGAGCCCCGAGACAATCCCCAAGCCCAGCCTAGAGCCGAGGCGAGCCGAGTCCAGAGCCGAACCCAGATCCGAGCCCCGAGCACAGCCTAGAGCCGAGCCGAGTCCAGAGCCGAGCCCAGAGTCGGGCGCGAGCTGAGCCTCGAGCCTAGCCAAGAGCAGACACGATCATTTGGGCCAGCCCAAAGCCGAGAGCAGACAATTCCAGAACCGAGCCCCGAGCCCAGCCTAGAGCCGAGCCGAGCCCGGAGCCCAGCCAAGAGCCGAGCACTGAGCCGAGCCTCGAGCCGAGCCCCGAGCCCAGCCGAGCACATATCCCAGTGCCGAGCCTCGAGACGAGCCCCGAGAAAATCCCCAAGCCCAGCTTAGAGCCGAGGCGAGCCGAGTCCAGAGCCGAAGCGAGATCAGAGCCCCGAGCCCAGCCTAGAGCCGAGCCGAGTCCAGAGCCGAGGTACGAGCGCAGCCTAGAGCCGATCCGAGCCCAGAGCTTAGCCTCGAGCCGAGCCCCGAGCCCAGCCGAGCACAGAGACCAGAGCCGAGCCTCGAGACGAGCCCCGAGACAATCCCCAAGCCCAGCCTAGAGCCGAGGCGAGCCGAGTCCAGAGCCGAACCCAGATCCGAGCCCCGAGCACAGCCTAGAGCCGAGCCGAGTCCAGAGCCGAGCCCAGAGTCGGGCGCGAGCTGAGCCTCGAGCCTAGCCAAGAGCAGACACGATCATTTGGGCCAGCCCAAAGCCGAGAGCAGACAATTCCAGAACCGAGCCCCGAGCCCAGCCTAGAGCCGAGCCGAGCCCGGAGCCCAGCCAAGAGCCGAGCCCTGAGCCGAGCCTCGAGCCGAGCCCCGAGCCCAGCCGAGCACATATCCCAGTGCCGAGCCTCGAGACGAGCCCCGAGAAAATCCCCAAGCCCAGCCTAGAGCCGAGGCGAGCCGAGTCCAGAGACGAAGCGAGATCAGAGCCCCGAGCCCAGCCTAGAGCCGAGCCGAGTCCAGAGCCGAGGTACGAGCGCAGCCTAGAGCCGATCCGAGCCCAGAGCTTAGCCTCGAGCCGAGCCCCGAGCCCAGCCGAGCACAGAGACCAGAGCCGAGCCTCGAGACGAGCCCCGAGACAATCCCCAAGCCCAGCCTAGAGCCGAGGCGAGCCGAGTCCAGAGCCGAACCCAGATCCGAGCCCCGAGCCCATCCTAGAGCCGAGGCGAGCCGAGTCCAGAGCCGAACCCAGACCCGAGCCCCGAGCCCAGCCTAGATCCGAGGCGAGGCCAGAGCCCAGCCTAGAGCCGAGCCGAGAGCCGAGCCTCGACCCGAGCCCCGAGCCCAGCCGAGCCCCGAGCCCAGAGCCGAGCCTTGAGATGAGCCCCGAGACAAGCCCCAAGCCCAGCCTAGAGCCGAGCCGAGCCCAGAGCCCAGCCTAGAGGCGAGCCCAGAGCCGAGTATCGAGCCGAGAATCGAGTCGAGCCCCGAGCCCAGATCCGAGCCTCGAGACGAGCCCCGAGACAATCCCCAAGCCCAGCCTAGAGCCGAGGCGAGCCGAGTCCAGAGCCGAACCGAGATCCGAGCCCCGAGCCCAGCCTAGAGCCGAGACGAGTCCAGAGCCGAGCCCAGAGTCGGGCGCGATCTGAGCCTCGAGCCGAGCCAAGAGCAGAGCCGATCCCTGAGCCCAGCCCAAAGCCGAGAGCAGACAAGCCCAGAGCCGAGCCTCGAGCCCAGCCTAGAGCCGAGTCCAGAGCCGAGTATCGAGCCGAGCCTCGAGCCGAGCCCCGAGCCCAGCCGAGCACAGAGCTCAGAGCCGAGTCTCAAGACGAGCCCCGAGACAATCCCCAAGCCCAGCCTAGAACCGAGGCGAGCCGAGTCCAGAGCCGAATCCAGATCCGAGCCCCGAGCCCAGCCTAGAGCCGAGCCGAGCCCGGAGCCCAGCCTAGAGCCGAGTATCGAGCCGAGCCTCGAACCGAGCCCCGAGCACAGCCGAGCCCAGAGCCCAGAGCCGAGTCTCAAGACGAGCCCCGAGACAATCCCCAAGCCCAGCCTAGAGCCGAGGCGAGCCGAGTCCAGAGCCGAACCCAGATCCGAGCCCCGAGCCCAGCCTAGAGCCGAGCCCAGAGCCGAGCCTCGAGCCGAGCCCCGAGCCGAGCCGAGCACAGAGCCCAGAGCCGAGCCTCAAGACGAGCCCCGAGACAATCCCCAAGCCCAGCCTAGAGCCGAGGCGAGCCGAGTGCAGAGCCAAACCCAGATCCGAGCCCCGAGCCCAGCCTAGAGCCGAGCCGAGTCCAGAGCCGAGGTACGAGCGCAGCCTAGAGCCGAGTAGAGAGCCGAGCCCAGAGCACAGCCGAACACAGAGCCCAGATCCGAGCCTCGAGACGAGCCCCGAGACAATCCCCAAGCCCAGCCTAGAGCCGAGGCGAGCCGAGTCCAGAGCCGAACCCAGATCCGAGCACCGAGCGCAGCCTAGAGCCGAGCCGAGCCCAGAGCCGAGCCTCGAGCCGAGCCCCGAGCCCAGCCGAGCACAGAGACCAGAGCCGAGCCTCGAGACGAGCCCCGAGACAATCCCCAAGCCCAGCCTAGAGCCGAGGCGAGCCGAGTCCAGAGCCGAACCCAGATCCGAGCCCCGAGCCCAGCCTAGAGCCGAGCCGAGCCCAGAGCCCAGCCTAGAAGCGAGCCCAGAGTCGAGTATCGAGCCAAGCCTCGAGCCGAGCCCCGAGCCCAGCCGAGCACAGAGCCCAGAGCCGAGCCTCGAGACGAGCCCCGAGACAATCCCCAAGCCCAGCCTAGAGCCGAGGCGAGCCGAGTCCAGAGCCGAACCCAGATCCGAGCCCCGAGCCCATCCTAGAGCCGAGGCGAGCCGAGTCCAGAGGCGAATGCAGATCCGAGCCCCGAGCCCAGCCGAGCCCCGAGCGCAGATCCGAGCCTCGAGACGAGCCCCGAGACAATCCCCAAGCCCAGCCTAGAGCCGAGGCGAGCCGAGTCCAGAGCCGAACCCAGATCCGAGCCCCGAGCCCAGCCTAGAGCCGAGACGAGTCCAGAGCCGAGCCCAGAGTCGGGCGCGATCTGAGCCTCGAGCCGAGCCAAGAGCAGAGCCGATCCCTGAGCCCAGCCCAAAGCCGAGAGCAGACAAGCCCAGAGCCGAGCCTCGAGCCCAGCCTAGAGCCGAGTCCAGAGCCGAGTATCGAGCCGAGCCTCGAGCCGAGCCCCGAGCCCAGCCGAGCACAGAGCTCAGAGCCTAGTCTCAAGACGAGCCCCGAGACAATCCCCAAGCCCAGCCTAGAGCCGAGGCGAGCCGAGTCCAGAGCCGAACCCAGATCCGAGCCCCGAGCCCAGCCTAGAGCCGAGTATCGAGCCGAGCCTCGAGCTGAGCCCCGAGCACAGCCGAGCACAGAGCCCAGAGCCGAGTCTCAAGACGAGCCCCGAGACAATCGCCAAGCCCAGCCTAGAGCCGAGGCGAGCCGAGTCCAGAGCCGAATCCAGAGCCGAGCCTCGAGCCCAGCCTAGAGCCGAGCCGAGTCCAGAGCCGAGGTACGAGCGCAGCCTAGAGCCGAGTAGAGAGCCGAGCCCAGAGCACAGCCGAACACAGAGCCCAGATCCGAGCCTCGAGACGAGCCCCGAGACAATCCCCAAGCCCAGACTAGAGCCGAGGCGAGCCGAGTCCAGAGTCGAACCCAGATCCGAGCCCGGAGCTTAGCCTAGAGCCGAGCCGAGCCCAGACCATAGCCTAGAGCCGAGCCCAGCGCCAAGCATCGAGCCGTACACCGAGCCCAGCCGAGCACAGAGCCCAGAGCCGAGCCCCGAGGCGAGCCCCGAGACAATCCCCAAGCCCAGCCTAGAGCCGAGGCGAGCCGAGTCCAGAGCCGAAGCGAGATCAGAGCCCCGAGCCCAGCCTAGAGCCGAGCCGAGTCCAGAGCCGAGGTACGAGCGCAGCCTAGAGCCGAGTAGAGAGCCGAGCCCAGAGCCGAGTAGAGAGCCGAGCCCCGAGCCCAGCCGAGCCCCGAGCCCAGATCCGAGCCTCGAGACGAGCCCCGAGACAATCCCCAAGCCCAGACTAGAGCCGAGGCGAGCCGAGTCCAGAGCCGAAACCAGATCCGAGCCCCGAGCTTAGCCTAGAGCCGAGCCGAGCCCAGACAATAGCCTAGAGCCGAGCCCAGCGCCAAGCATCGAGCCGAGATCCGAGCCCAGCCGAGCACAGAGCCCAGAGCCGAGCCTCGAGACGAGCCCCGAGACAATCCCCAAGCCCAGCTTAGAGCCGAGGCGAGCCGAGTCCAGAGCCGAAGCGAGATCAGAGCCCCGAGCCCAGCCTAGAGCCGAGCCGAGTCCAGAGCCGAGCCCAGAGTCGGGCGCGAGCTGAGCCTCGAGCCTAGCCAAGAGCAGAGCCGATCATTTGGCCCAGCCCAAAGCCGAGAGCAGACAATTCCAGAGCCGAGCCTCGAGCCCAGCCTAGAGCCGAGCCGAGTCCAGAGCCGAGCCCAGAACCGAGCCCCGAGCCTAGCCTAGAGCCGAGCCGAACCCGGAGCCCAGCCTAGAGCCGAGCCCTGAGCCGAGCCTCGAGCCGAGCCCCGAGCCCAGCCGAGCACATATCCCAGTGCCGAGCCTCGAGACGAGCCCCGAGAAAATCCCCAAGCCCAGCCTAGAGCCGAGGCGAGCCGAGTCCAGAGCCGAAGCGAGATCAGAGCCCCGAGCCCAGCCTAGAGCCGAGCCGAGTGCAGAGCCGAGGTACGAGCGCAGCCTAGAGCCGAGTAGAGAGCCCAGCCCAGAGCCGAGCCTCGAGCCGAGCCCCGAGCCCAGCCGAGCACAGAGCCCAGAGCCGAGCCTCGAGACGAGCCCCGAGACAATCCCCAAGCCCAGCCTAGAGCCGAGGCGAGCCGAGTCCAGAGCCGAAGCGAGATCAGAGCCCCGAGCCCAGCCTAGTGCCGAGCCGAGTCCAGAGCCGAGGTACGAGCGCAGCCTAGAGCCGAGTAGAGAGCCGAGCCACGAGCCGAGCCTCGAGCCGAGCCCCGAGCCCAGCCGAGCACAGAGCCCAGAGCCGAGTCTCAAGACGAGCCCCGAGACAATCCCCAAGCCCAGCCTAGAGCCGAGGCGAGCCGAGTCCAGAGCCGAACCCAGATCCGAGCACCGAGCGCAGCCTAGAGCCGAGCCGATCCCAGACCATAGCCTAGAGCCGAGCACGCGCGAAGCATCGAGCCGAGCCCCGAGCCCAGCCGAGCCCCGAGCCCAGAGCCGAGCCTAGAGACGAGCCCCGAGACAATCCCCAAGCCCAGCCTAGAGCCGAGGCGAGCCGAGTCCAGAGCCGAAGCGAGATAAGAGCCCCGAGCCCAGCCTAGAGCCGAGCCGAGTCCAGAGCCGAGGTACGAGCGCAGCCTAGAGCCGAGTAGAGAGCCGAGCCCAGAGCCGAGCCTCGAGCCGAGCCCCGAGCCCAGCCGAGCCCCGAGCCCAGAGCCGAGCCCCGAGACGAGCCCCGAGAAAATCCCCAAGCCCAGCTTAGAGCCGAGGCGAGCCGAGTCCAGAGCCGAAGCGAGATCAGAGCCCCGAGACCAGCCTAGAGCCGAGGCGAGCCGAGTCCAGAGCCGAACCCAGACCCGAGCCCCGAGCCCAGCCTAGAGCCGAGCCGAACCCGGAGCCCAGCCTAGAGCCGAGCCCTGAGCCGGGCCCCGAGCCGAGCCCCGAGCCCAGCCGAGCACAGAGCCCAGAGCCGAGCCTCGAGACGAGCCCCGAGACAATCCCCAAGCCCAGCCTAGAGCCGAGGCGAGCCGAGTCCAGAGCCGAACCCAGATCCGAGCCCCGAGCACAGCCTAGAGCCGAGCCGAGTCCAGAGCCGAGCCCAGAGTCGGGCGCGAGCTGAGCCTCGAGCCTAGCCAAGAGCAGACACGATCATTTGGGCCAGCCCAAAGCCGAGAGCAGACAATTCCAGAACCGAGCCCCGAGCCCAGCCTAGAGCCGAGCCGAGCCCGGAGCCCAGCCAAGAGCCGAGCCCTGAGCCGAGCCTCGAGCCGAGCCCCGAGCCCAGCCGAGCACATATCCCAGTGCCGAGCCTCGAGACGAGCCCCGAGAAAATCCCCAAGCCCAGCCTAGAGCCGAGGCGAGCCGAGTCCAGAGACGAAGCGAGATCAGAGCCCCGAGCCCAGCCTAGAGCCGAGCCGAGTCCAGAGCCGAGGTACGAGCGCAGCCTAGAGCCGATCCGAGCCCAGAGCTTAGCCTCGAGCCGAGCCCCGAGCCCAGCCGAGCACAGAGACCAGAGCCGAGCCTCGAGACGAGCCCCGAGACAATCCCCAAGCCCAGCCTAGAGCCGAGGCGAGCCGAGTCCAGAGCCGAACCCAGATCCGAGCCCCGAGCCCATCCTAGAGCCGAGGCGAGCCGAGTCCAGAGCCGAACCCAGACCCGAGCCCCGAGCCCAGCCTAGATCCGAGGCGAGGCCAGAGCCCAGCCTAGAGCCGAGCCGAGAGCCGAGCCTCGACCCGAGCCCCGAGCCCAGCCGAGCCCCGAGCCCAGAGCCGAGCCTTGAGATGAGCCCCGAGACAAGCCCCAAGCCCAGCCTAGAGCCGAGCCGAGCCCAGAGCCCAGCCTAGAGGCGAGCCCAGAGCCGAGTATCGAGCCGAGAATCGAGTCGAGCCCCGAGCCCAGATCCGAGCCTCGAGACGAGCCCCGAGACAATCCCCAAGCCCAGCCTAGAGCCGAGGCGAGCCGAGTCCAGAGCCGAACCGAGATCCGAGCCCCGAGCCCAGCCTAGAGCCGAGACGAGTCCAGAGCCGAGCCCAGAGTCGGGCGCGATCTGAGCCTCGAGCCGAGCCAAGAGCAGAGCCGATCCCTGAGCCCAGCCCAAAGCCGAGAGCAGACAAGCCCAGAGCCGAGCCTCGAGCCCAGCCTAGAGCCGAGTCCAGAGCCGAGTATCGAGCCGAGCCTCGAGCCGAGCCCCGAGCCCAGCCGAACACAGAGCCCAGATCCGAGCCTCGAGACGAGCCCCGAGACAATCCCCAAGCCCAGCCTAGAGCCGAGGCGAGCCGAGTCCAGAGCCGAACCCAGATCCGAGCACCGAGCGCAGCCTAGAGCCGAGCCGAGCCCAGAGCCGAGCCTCGAGCCGAGCCCCGAGCCCAGCCTAGAGCCGAGCCGAGCCCTGAGCCCAGCCTAGAGCCGAGCCCAGAGCCGAGCCTCGACCCGAGCCCCGACCCCAGCCGAGCCCCGAGCCCAGAGCCGAGCCTCGAGACGAGCCCCGAGACAATACCCAAGCCCAGCTTAGAGCCGAGTCGAGCCGAGTCCAGAGCCGAACCCAGATCCGAGCCCCGAGCCCAGCCTAGAGCCGAGCCGAGCCCGGAGCCCAGCCTAGATCCGAGCCCTGAGCCGAGCCCCGAGCCGAGACCCGAGCCCAGCCGAGCACAGAGCCCAGAGCCGAGCCTCGAGACGAGCCCCGAGACAATCCCCAAGCCCAGCCTAGAGCCGAGGCGAGGCCAGAGCCCAGCCTAGATGCGAGCCCAGAGACGAGTATCGAGCCGAGAATCGAGTCGAGCCCCGAGCCCAGATCCGAGCCTCGAGACGAGCCCCGAGACAATCCCAAAGCCCAGCCTAGAGCCGAGGCAAGCCGAGTCCAGAGCCGAACCCAAAGCCGAGCCCCGAGCTTAGCCTAGAGCCGAGCCGAGTCCAGAGCATAGCCTAGAGCCGAGCCCAGCGCCAAGCATCTAGCCGAGCCCCGAGCCCAGCCGAGCACAGAGCCCAGAGCCTAGTCTCGAGACGAGCCCCGAGACAATCCCCAAGCCCAGCCTAGAGCCGAGGCGAGCCGAGTCCAGAGCCGAAGCGAGATCAGAGCCCCGAGCCCAGCCTAGAGCCGAGCCGAGTCCAGAGCCGAGGTACGAGCGCAGCCTAGAGCCGAGTAGAGAACCGAGCCCAGAGCCGAGCCTCGAGCCGAGCCCCGAGCCCAGCCGAGCCCCGAGCCCAGAGCCGAGCCCCGAGACGAGCCCCGAGACAATCTCCAAGCCCAGCTTAGAGCCGAGGCGAGCCGAGTCCAGAGCCGAACCCAGATCCGAGCCCCGAGCCCAGCCTAGAGCCGAGCCGAGCCCGGAGCACAGCCTAGAGCCGAGCCCTGAGCCGAGACCCGAGCCTAGACCCGAGCCCAGTCGAGCCCAGAGCCCAGAGCCGAGCCTCGAGACGAGCCCCGAGACAATCCCCAAGCCCAGCCTAGAGCCGAGGCGAGCCGAGTCCAGAGCCGAAGCGAGATCAGAGCCCCGAGCCCAGCCTAGAGCCGAGCCGAGCCCAGAGCCCAGCCTAGAGGCGAGCCCAGAGTCGAGTATCGAGCCGAGCCTCGAGCCGAGCCCCGAGCCAAGCCGAGCACAGAGCCCAGAGCCGAGCCTCGAGACGAGCGCCGAGACAATCCCCAAGCCCAGACTAGAGCCGAGGCGAGCCGAGTCCAGAGTCGAACCCAGATCCGAGCCCCGAGCCCATCCTAGAGCCGAGGCGAGCCGAGTCCAGAGCCGAACCCAGAGCCGAGCCCCGAGCCCAGCCGAGCCCCGAGCCCAGATCCGAGCCTCGAGACGAGCCCCGAGACAATCCCCAAGCCCAGCCTAGAGCCGAGGCGAGCCGAGTCCAGAGCCGAAGCGAGATCCGAGCCCCGTGCCCAGCCTAGAGCCCAGACGAGTCCAGAGCCGAGCCCAGAGTCGGGCGCGATCTGAGCCTCGAGCCGAGCCAAGAGCAGAGCCGATCCCTGAGCCCAGCCCAAAGCCGAGAGCAGACAAGCCCAGAGCCGAGCCTCGCGCCCAGCCTAGAGCCGAGTCCAGAGCCGAGCCCAGAGCCGAGCCTCGAGCCGAGCCCCGAGCCCATCCTAGAGCCGAGGCGAGCCGAGTCCAGAGCCGAAACCAGACCCGAGCCCCGAGCCCAGCCTAGATCCGAGGCGAGGCCAGAGCCCAGCCTAGAGCCGAGCCCAGAGCCGAGCCTCGACCCGAGCCCCGAGCCCAGCCGAGCCCCGAGCCCAGAGCCGAGCCTTGAGATGAGCCCCGAGACAAGCCCCAAGCCCAGCCTAGAGCCGAGCCGAGCCCAGAGCCCAGCCTAGAGGCGAGCCCAGAGCCGAGTATCGAGCCGAGAATCGAGTCGAGCCCCGAGCCCAGATCCGAGCCTCGAGACGAGCCCCGAGACAATCCCCAAGCCCAGCCTAGAGCCGAGGCGAGCCGAGTCCAGAGCCGAACCCAGATCCGAGCCCCGAGCCCAGCCTAGAGCCGAGACGAGTCCAGAGCCGAGCCCAGAGTCGGGCGCGATCTGAGCCTCGAGCCGAGCCAAGAGCAGAGCCGATCCCTGAGCCCAGGCCAAAGCCGAGAGCAGACAAGCCCAGAGCCGAGCCTCGAGCCCAGCCTAGAGCCGAGTCCAGAGCCGAGTATCGAGCCGAGCCTCGAGCCGAGCCCCGAGCCCAGCCGAGCACAGAGCCCAGAGCCTAGTCTCGAGACGAGCCCCGAGACAATCCCCAAGCCCAGCCTAGAGCCGAGGCGAGCCGAGTCCAGAGCCGAAGCGAGATCAGAGCCCCGAGCCCAGTCTAGAGCCGAGCCGAGTCCAGAGCCGAGGTACGAGCGCAGCCTAGAGCCGAGTAGAGAGCCGAGCCCAGAGCCGAGCCTCGAGCCGAGCCCCGAGCCCAGCCGAGCCCCGAGCCCAGAGCCGAGCCCCGAGACGAGCCCCGAGACAATCCCCAAGCCCAGCTTAGAGCCGAGGCGAGCCGAGTCCAGAGCCGAACCCAGATCCGAGCCCCGAGCCCAGCCTAGAGCCGAGCCGAGCCCGGAGCACAGCCTAGAGCCGAGCCCTTAGCCGAGACCCGAGCCTAGCCCCGAGCCCAGTCGAGCACAGAGCCCAGAGCCGAGCCTCGAGACGAGCCCCGAGACAATCCCCAAGCCCAGCCTAGAGCCGAGGCGAGCCGAGTCCAGAGCCGAACCCAGATCCGAGCCCCGAGCCCAGCCTAGAGCCGAGCCGAGCCCAGAGCCCAGCCTAGAGGCGAGCCCAGAGTCGAGTATCGAGCCGAGCCTCGAGCCGAGCCCCGAGCCCAGCCGAGCACAGAGCCCAGAGCTGAGCCTCGAGACGAGCGCCGAGACAATCCCCAAGCCCAGACTAGAGCCGAGGCGAGCCGAGTCCAGAGCCGAACCCAGATCCGAGCCCCGAGCCCATCCTAGAGCCGAGGCGAGCCGAGTCCAGAGCCGAACCCAGAGCCGAGCCCCGAGCCCAGCCGAGCCCCGAGCCCAGATCCGAGCCTCGAGACGAGCCCCGAGACAATCCCCAAGCCCAGCCTAGAGCCGAGGCGAGCCTAGTCCAGAGCCGAAGCGAGATCCGAGCCCCGAGCCCAGCCTAGAGCCCAGACGAGTCCAGAGCCGAGCCCAGAGTCGGGCGCGATCTGAGCCTCGAGCCGAGCCATGAGCAGAGCCGATCCCTGAGCCCAGCCCAAAGCCGAGAGCAGACAAGCCCAGAGCCGAGCCTCGCGCCCAGCCTAGAGCCGAGTCCAGAGCCGAGCCCAGAGCCGAGCCTCGAGGCGAGCCCCGAGCCCAGCCTAGAGCCGAGCCGAGCCCGGAGCCCAGCCTAGAGCCGAGCCCTGAGCCGAGCCTCGAGCCGAGCCCCGAGCCCAGCCGTGCACAGAGCCCAGAGCCGAGCCTCGAGACGAGCCCCGAGACAATCCCCAAGCCCAGCCTAGAGCCGAGGCTAGCCGAGTCCAGAGCCGAACCCAGATCCGAGCCTCGAGCCCATCCTAGAGCCGAGCCGAGTCCAGACCATAGCCTAGAGCCGAGCACGCGCCAAGCATCGAGCCGAGCCCCGAGCCCAGCCGAGCCCCGAGCCCAGAGCCGAACCTCGAGACGAGCCCCGAGACAATCCCCAAGCACAGCCTAGAGCCGAGGCGAGCCGAGTCCAGAGCCGAACCCAGATCCGAGCCCCGAGCACAGCCTAGAGTCGAGCCGAGTCCAGAGCCGAGCCCAGAGTTGGGCGCGAGCTGAGCCTCGAGCCTAGCCAAGAGCAGAGACGATCATTTGGGCCAGCCCAAAGCCGAGAGCAGACAATTCCAGAACCGAGCCCCGAGCCCAGCCTAGAGCCGAGCCGAGCCCGGAGCCCAGCCAAGAGCCGAGCCCTGAGCCGAGCCTCGAGCCGAGCCCCGAGCCCAGCCGAGCACATATCCCAGTGCCGAGCCTCGAGACGAGCCCCGAGAAAATCCCCAAGCCCAGCCTAGAGCCGAGGCGAGCCGAGTCCAGAGCCGAAGCGAGATCAGAGCCCCGAGCCCAGCCTAGAGCCGAGCCGAGTCCAGAGCCGAGGTACGAGCGCAGCCTAGAGCCGATCCGAGCCCAGAGCTTAGCCTCGAGCCGAGCCCCGAGCCCAGCCGAGCACAGAGACCAGAGCCGAGCATCGAGACGAGCCCCGAGACAATCCCCAAGCCCAGCCTAGAGCCGAGGCGAGCCGAGTCCAGAGCCGAACCCAGATCCGAGCCCCGAGCCCAGCCTAGAGCCGAGCCGAGCCCAGAGCCCAGCCTAGAAGCGAGCCCAGAGTCGAGTATCGAGCCGAGCCTCGAGCCGAGCCCCGAGCCCAGCCGAGCACAGAGCCCAGAGCCGAGCCTCGAGACGAGCCCCGAGACAATCCCCAAGCCCAGCCTAGAGCCGAGGCGAGCCGAGTCCAGAGCCGAACCCAGATCCGAGCCCCGAGCCCAGCCTAGAGCCGAGCCGAGCCCGGAGCCCAGCCTAGAGCCGAGTATCGAGCCGAGCCTCGAGCTGAGCCCCGAGCACAGCCGAGCACA
Organism: Athene noctua; assembly: GCF_965140245.1. Classification (NCBI taxonomy): domain Eukaryota; kingdom Metazoa; phylum Chordata; class Aves; order Strigiformes; family Strigidae; genus Athene; species Athene noctua. The sequence goes on along the minus strand of NC_134048.1, from coordinate 909,383 downwards.
GAGCCCAGAGCCGAGTCTCAAGACGAGCCCCGAGACAATCCCCAAGCCCAGCCTAGAGCCGAGGCGAGCCGAGTCCAGAGCCGAACCCAGAGCCGAGCCTCGAGCCCAGCCTAGAGCCGAGCCGAGTCCAGAGCCGAGTTACGAGCGCAGCCTAGAGCCGAGTAGAGAGCCGAGCCCAGTGCACAGCCGAACACAGAGCCCAGATCCGAGCCTCGAGACAAGCCCCGAGACAATCCCCAAGCCCAGACTAGAGCCGAGGCGAGCCGAGTCCAGAGCCGAACCCAGATCCGAGCCCGGAGCTTAGCCTAGAGCCGAGCCGAGCCCAGACCATAGCCTAGAGCCGAGCCCAGCGCCAAGCATCGAGCCGAGCCCCGAGCCCAGCCGAGCACAGAGCCCAGAGCCGAGTCTCAAGACGAGCCCCGAGACAATCCCCAAGCCCAGCCTAGAGCCGAGGCGAGCCGAGTCCAGAGCCGAACCCAGAGCCGAGCCTCGAGCCCAGCCTAGAGCCGAGCCGAGTCCAGAGCCGAGTTACGAGCGCAGCCTAGAGCCGAGTAGAGAGCCGAGCCCAGAGCACAGCCGAACACAGAGCCCAGATCCGAGCCTCGAGACGAGCCCCGAGACAATCCCCAAGCCCAGACTAGAGCCGAGGCGAGCCGAGTCCAGAGCCGAACCCAGATCCGAGCCCGGAGCTTAGCCTAGAGCCGAGCCGAGCCCAGACCATAGCCTAGAGCCGAGCCCAGCGCCAAGCATCGAGCCGAGCCC